>NC_091193.1:0-190899 GCF_040958095.1 Procambarus clarkii | reverse complement strand
AATTCACAAAAACGTGGAAAAACGGCAAAATATTGCCTAATTCGATGATATTTTGTTTAAATCACATAAAGGAAAAGAGGATGATAAAGGTCAAAATATTGCTAAATTCGATGATTTTTAGTACAAAACAAAATGCAAGAAAACTTGCTTAAAATGCAAAATTTGCGAAATTCTGAGATTTGAAGGCCAATCACATATCGTGAGAAAACTGAAGTAGTATCGAAATATTGGTAAAAACGAATATATAAACGTAAAATCACACTACATGAATAACGTGAAAAAAGTCATATTACCATATTTGAGGATTTTAACTTCAAATCATAGAGCGAGGTTTCGTATTATTTTGATTAAAGAACAGACATATGACAATGTTGTTTCAATACAAATGATAAAAATCAAAGTGTTTTCATTAGAATTAACTAAAATGTTCCTGATTTTCCGTTTATATTACCGATGGAAGATGTACACGTAAAACCACTCTAATCCGACTGAAACGTCGAAATATGCAATAAAAACAGAACTTCTCCCCTTTTTCAATATCTTACTCAGTATTTTAACGAGAAACAAATAGATGATTGAAAATGAAGTGTTTAAGGTTAATTTCTAATCAATTATGTGTTTGCATCATTTTTATCGTATTTATTGAATTAATAGCAATAAACTGAAAATTCACAAAAACGTGGAAAAACAGCAAAATATTGCCTAATTCGATGATATTTTGTTTATATCACATAAAGGAAAAGGGGATGATAAACGTCAAATATGCTGAATTCGATGATTTTTAGTACGAAACAAAATGCAAGAAAACTTGCTTAAAATGCAATATTATGCGAAAATCTGAGATATGAAGGCCAAATACATATCGTGATACTACATGAAATAGTATCGAAATATTGGTAAAAATGAATATATTTACGTAATATCAACTACATGAAAAACGTGAAAAAAGTCATATTATACCAAATTTGAGGATTTTAACTTCGAATCATAGAGCGACGTTTCGTATTTTAGACCCTAGAAAAGATGTATAAAGATGTTGCTTCAATACAAATGATAAAAATGAATGTTTTCATTAAATTAACTAAAATGTTCCTGATTTTCGGTTTATATTACCGATGGAAGATGTACACGTAAAACCGTTCTAATCCGGCTGAAACGTCGATATTTGCAATAAAAACAGAACTTCTCCCCTTTTCAATATCTTACTCAGTATTTTAACGAGAAACAAATAGTTGATTGAAAATGAAGTGTTTAAGGTTATTTCTAATCAATTATGTGTTTGCATAATTTTTATCGTATATTAATGAATTAATAGCAATAAACTGAAATTCACAAAAACGTGGAAAAACAGCAAAATATTGCCTAATTCGATGATATTTTGTTTATATCACATAAAGGAAAAAGGGTTGATTAACGTCAAAATATTGCTGAATTCAGTGATTTTTAGTACGAAAACAAATGCAAGAAAACTTGCTTAAAATGCAATATTATGCGAAATTATGAGATTTGAAGGCCAAATCACATATCGTGATACTACACGAAACAGTATCGAAATATTGGTAAAAATGAATATATTTACGTAATATCAACTACATGAAAACGTGAAAAAAGTCATTATATACCAAATTTGAGGATTTTAACTTCGAATCATAGAGCGACGTTTCGTATTTTTTAGACCCTAGAAAAGATGTATAAAGATGTTGCTTCCAATACAAATGATAAAAATCAATGTATTTTCATTAAATTAACTAAAATGTTCCTGATTTTCGGTTTATATTACCGATGGAAGATGTACACGTAAAACCGTTCTAATCCGGCTGAAACGTCGATATTGCAATAAAAACAGAACTTCTCCCCTTTTCAATATCTTACTCAGTATTTTAACGAGAAACAAATAGTTGATTGAAAATGAAGTGTTTAAGGTTAATTCTAATCAATTATGTGTTTGCATAATTTTTATCGTATATATAATGAATTAATAGCAATAAACTGAAATTTCACAAAAACGTGGATAAACAGCAAAATATTGCCTAATTCGATGATATTTTGTTTATATCACATAAAGCAAAAAGGGTTCATTAACGTCAAAATATTGCTGAATTCAGTGATTTTTAGTACGAAAAAAATGCAAGAAAACTTGCTTAAAATGCAATATTATGCGAAATTATGAGATTTGAAGGCCAAATCACATATCGTGATACTACACGAAACAGTATCGAAATATTGGTAAAAATGAATATATTTACGTAATATCAAACTACATGAAAAACGTGAAAAAAGTCATTATTATACCAAATTTGAGGATTTTAACTTCGAATCATACTGCGACCTTTCGTATTTTTTAGACCCTAGAAAAGACGTATAAAGATGTTGCTTCCAATACAAATGATAAAAATCAATGTGTTTTCATTAAAATTAACTAAATGTTCCTGATTTTCGGTTTATATTACCGATGGAAGATGTACACTTAAAACCGTTTTAATCCAGCTTAAACGTCGATATATGCAAAAAAACAGAACTTCTCCCCTTTTCAATATCTTACTCAGTATTTTAACGAGAAACAAATAGTTGATTGAAAATGAAGTGTTTAAGTTTAATTTCTAATCAATTATGTGTTTGCATCATTTTTATCGTATATTTAATGAATTAATAGCAATAAACTGAAAATTCCCAAAAACGTGGAAAAACAGCAAAATATGCCTAATTCGATGATATATTGTTTATATCACATAAAGGAAAAGGGGATGATAAACGTCAAAATATTGCTGAATTCGATGATTTTTAGTACGAAACAAAATGCAAGAAAACTTGCTTAAAATGCAATATTATGCGAAAATCTGAGATATGAAGGCCAAATCACATATCGTGATACTACATGAAATAGTATCGAAATATTGGTAAAAATGAATATATTTACGTTATATCAAACTACATGAAAACGAGAAAAAAGTCATTATTATACCAAATTTGAGGATTTTAACTTTGAATCATAGAGCGACGTTTCGTATTTTTTAGACCCTAGAAAAGATGTATAAAGATGTTGCTTTCAATACAAATGATAAAAATCAATGTATTTTCATTTAAATTAACTAAAATGTTCCTGATTTTCGGTTTATATTACCGATGGAAGATATACACGTAAAACCGTTCTAATCCGGCTGAAACGTCGATATTTGCAATAAAAACAGAACTTCTCCCCTTTTCAATATCTTACTCAGTATTTTAACGAGAAACAAATAGATGATTGAAAAAGAAGTATTTAACTTTATTTTCTGATCAATTATGTGTTTGCATACTTTTTATCGTATATTTATTGAATTAATAACAATAAACTGAAAATTCACAAAAACGTGGAAAAACGGCAAAATATTGCCTAATTCGATGATATTTTGTTTAAATCACATAAGGGAAAAGAGGATGATAAAGGTCAAAATATTGCTAAATTCGATGATTTTTAGTACAAAACAATATGCAAGAAAACTTGCTTAAAAATGCAAAATTTGCGAAATTCTGAGATTTGAAGGCCAAATCACATATCGTGAGAAAACATGAAGTAGTATCGAAATATTGGTAAAAATGAATATATATATGTAAAATCACACTACATGAATAACGTGGAAAAAGTCACTTTATTACCATATTTGAGGATTTAAACTTCAAATCATAGAGCGAGGTATCGTATTATTTAGATCCAAGAAAAGACATATGACAATGTTGTTTCAAATACAAATGATAAAAATCAAAGTGTTTTCATTAGAATTAACTTAAATGTTCCTGATTTTCTGGTTATATTACCGAAGGAAGATGTACACGTAAAACCGCTCTAATCCGGCTGAAACGTTGATATATGAAATAAAAACAGAACTTCTCCCCTTTTCAATATCTTACTCAGTATTTTAACGAGAAACAAATAGTTGATTGAAAATGAGGTGTTTAAGGTTAATTTCTAATCAATTATGTGTTTGCATCATTTTTATCGTATATTTAATGAATTAATAGCAATAAACAGAAAATTCACAAAACGTGGAAAAACGGCAAAATATTGCCTAATTCGATGATATTTTGTTTAAATCACATAAAGGAAAAGAGGATGATAAAGGTCAAAATATTGCTAAATTCGATGATTTTTAGTACAAAACAATATGCAAGAAAACTTGCTTAAAATGCAAAATTTGCGAAATTCTGAGATTTGAAGGCCAATTCACATATCGTGAGAAAACATGAAGTAGTATCGAAATATTGGTAAAAACGAATATATAAACGTAAAATCACACTACATGAATAACGTGAAAAAAGTCACCATATTTCCATATTTGAGGATTTTAACTTCAAATCATAGAGCGAGGTTTCGTATTATTTTGATTAAAGAACAGACATATGACAATGTTGTTTCAAATACAAATGATAAAAATCAAAGTGTTTTCATTAGAATTAACTAAAATGTTCCTGATTTTCCGTTTATATTACCGATGGAAGATGTACACGTAAAACCACTCTAATCCGGCTGAAACGTCGATATTTGCAATAAAAACAGAACTTCTCCCCTTTTCAATATCTTACTCAGTATTTTAACGAGAAACAAATAGTTGATTGAAAATGAAGTGTTTAAGGTTAATTTCTAATCAATTATGTGTTTGCATAATTTTTATCGTATATATAATGAATTAATAGCAATAAACTGAAATTTCACAAAAACGTGGATAAACAGCAAAATATTGCCTAATTCGATGATATTTTGTTTATATCACATAAAGGAAAAAGGGTTCATTAACGTCAAAATATTGCTGAATTCAGTGATTTTTAGTACGAAAAAAAATGCAAGAAAACTTGCTTAAAATGCAATATTATGCGAAATTATGAGATTTGAAGGCCAAATCACATATCGTGATACTACACGAAACAGTATCGAAATATTGGTAAAAATGAATATATTTACGTAATATCAAACTACATGAAAAACGTGAAAAAAGTCATTATTATACCAAATTTGAGGATTTTAACTTCGAATCATACTGCGACCTTTCGTATTTTTTAGACCCTAGAAAAGACGTATAAAGATGTTGCTTCCAATACAAATGATAAAAATCAATGTGTTTTCATTAAAATTAACTAAAATGTTCCTGATTTTCGGTTTATATTACCGATGGAAGATGTACACTTAAAACCGTTCTAATCCAGCTGAAACGTCGATATATGCAAAAAAACAGAACTTCTCCCCTTTTCAATATCTTACTCAGTATTTTAACGAGAAACAAATAGTTGATTGAAAATGAAGTGTTTAAGTTTAATTTCTAATCAATTATGTGTTTGCATCATTTTTATCGTATATTTAATGAATTAATAGCAATAAACTGAAAATTCCCAAAAACGTGGAAAAACAGCAAATATTGCCTAATTCGATGATATATTGTTTATATCACATAAAGGAAAAGGGGATGATAAACGTCAAAATATTGCTGAATTCGATGATTTTTAGTACGAAACAAAATGCAAGAAAACTTGCTTAAAATGCAATATTATGCGAAAATCTGAGATATGAAGGCCAAATCACATATCGTGATACTACATGAAATAGTATCGAAATATTGGTAAAAATGAATATATTTACGTTATATCAAACTACATGAAAAACGAGAAAAAAGTCATTATTATACCAAATTTGAGGATTTTAACTTTGAATCATAGAGCGACGTTTCGTATTTTTTAGACCCTAGAAAAGATGTATAAAGATGTTGCTTTCAATACAAATGATAAAAATCAATGTATTTTCATTTAAATTAACTAAAATGTTCCTGATTTTCGGTTTATATTACCGATGGAAGATATACACGTAAAACCGTTCTAATCCGGCTGAAACGTCGATATTTGCAATAAAAACAGAACTTCTCCCCTTTTCAATATCTTACTCAGTATTTTAACGAGAAACAAATAGATGATTGAAAAAGTAGTATTTAACTTTATTTTCTGATCAATTATGTGTTTGCATACTTTTTATCGTATATTTATTGAATTAATAACAATAAACTGAAAATTCACAAAACGTGGAAAAACGGCAAAATATTGCCTAATTCGATGATATTTTGTTTAAATCACATAAAGGAAAAGAGGATGATAAAGGTCAAAATATTGCTAAATTCGATGATTTTTAGTACAAAACAATATGCAAGAAAACTTGCTTAAAAATGCAAAATTTGCGAAATTCTGAGATTTGAAGGCCAAATCACATATCGTGAGAAAACATGAAGTAGTATCGAAATATTGGTAAAAATGAATATATATATGTAAAATCACACTACATGAATAACGTGAAAAAAGTCACTTTATTACCATATTTGAGGATTTAAACTTCAAATCATAGAGCGAGGTATCGTATTATTTAGATCCAAGAAAAGACATATGACAATGTTGTTTCAAATACAAATGATAAAAATCAAAGTGTTTTCATTAGAATTAACTTAGATGTTCCTGATTTTCTGGTTATATTACCGAAGGAAGATGTACACGTAAAACCGCTCTAATCCGGCTGAAACGTTGATATATGAAATAAAAACAGAACTTCTCCCCTTTTCAATATCTTACTCAGTATTTTAACGAGAAACAAATAGTTGATTGAAAATGAGGTGTTTAAGGTTAATTTCTAATCAATTATGTGTTTGCATCATTTTTATCGTATATTTAATGAATTAATAGCAATAAACAGAAAATTCACAAAAACGTGGAAAAACGGCAAAATATTGCCTAATTCGATGATATTTTGTTTAAATCACATAAAGGAAAAGAGGATGATAAAGGTCAAAATATTGCTAAATTCGATGATTTTTAGTACAAAACAATATGCAAGAAAACTTGCTTAAAATGCAAAATTTGCGAAATTCTGAGATTTGAAGGCCAATTCACATATCGTGAGAAAACATGAAGTAGTATCGAAATATTGGTAAAAACGAATATATAAACGTAAAATCACACTACATGAATAACGTGAAAAAAGTCATTATATTACCATATTTGAGGATTTTAACTTCAAATCATAGAGCGAGGTTTCGTATTATTTAGATTAAAGAACAGACATATGACAATGTTGTTTCAAATACAAATGATAAAAATCAAAGTGTTTTCATTAGAATTAACTAAAATGTTCCTGATTTTCCGTTTATATTACCGATGGAAGATGTACACGTAAAACCACTCTAATCCGGCTGAAACGTCGATATATGCAATAAAAACAGAACTTCTCCCCTTTTCAATATCTTACTCAGTATTTTAACGAGAAACAAATAGTTGATTGAAAATGAAGTGTTTAAGGTTAATTTCTAATCAATTATGTGTTTGCATAATTTTTATCGTATATATAATGAATTAATAGCAATAAACTGAAATTTCACAAAAACGTGGATAAACAGCAAAATATTGCCTAATTCGATGATATTTTGTTTATATCACATAAAGGAAAAAGGGTTCATTAACGTCAAAATATTGCTGAATTCAGTGATTTTTAGTACGAAAAAAAATGCAAGAAAACTTGCTTAAAATGCAATATTATGCGAAATTATGAGATTTGAAGGCCAAATCACATATCGTGATACTACACGAAACAGTATCGAAATATTGGTAAAAATGAATATATTTACGTAATATCAAACTACATGAAAAACGTGAAAAAAGTCATTATTATACCAAATTTGAGGATTTTAACTTCGAATCATACTGCGACCTTTCGTATTTTTTAGACCCTAGAAAAGACGTATAAAGATGTTGCTTCCAATACAAATGATAAAAATCAATGTGTTTTCATTAAAATTAACTAAAATGTTCCTGATTTTCGGTTTATATTACCGATGGAAGATGTACATTTAAAACCGTTCTAATCCAGCTGAAACGTCGATATATGCAAAAAAACAGAACTTCTCCCCTTTTCAATATCTTACTCAGTATTTTAACGAGAAACAAATAGTTGATTGAAAATGAAGTGTTTAAGTTTAATTTCTAATCAATTATGTGTTTGCATCATTTTTATCGTATATTTAATGAATTAATAGCAATAAACTGAAAATTCCCAAAAACGTGGAAAAACAGCAAAATATTGCCTAATTCGATGATATATTGTTTATATCACATAAAGGAAAAGGGGATGATAAACGTCAAAATATTGCTGAATTCGATGATTTTTAGTACGAAACAAAATGCAAGAAAACTTGCTTAAAATGCAATATTATGCGAAAATCTGAGATATGAAGGCCAAATCACATATCGTGATACTACATGAAATAGTATCGAAATATTGGTAAAAATGAATATATTTACGTTATATCAAACTACATGAAAAACGAGAAAAAAGTCATTATTATACCAAATTTGAGGATTTTAACTTTGAATCATAGAGCGACGTTTCGTATTTTTTAGACCCTAGAAAAGATGTATAAAGATGTTGCTTTCAATACAAATGATAAAAATCAATGTATTTTCATTTAAATTAACTAAAATGTTCCTGATTTTCGGTTTATATTACCGATGGAAGATATACACATAAAACCGTTCTAATCCGGCTGAAACGTCGATATTTGCAATAAAAACAGAACTTCTCCCCTTTTCAATATCTTACTCAGTATTTTAACGAGAAACAAATAGATGATTGAAAAAGTAGTATTTAACTTTATTTTCTGATCAATTATGTGTTTGCATACTTTTTATCGTATATTTATTGAATTAATAACAATAAACTGAAAATTCACAAAAACGTGGAAAAACGGCAAAATATTGCCTAATTCGATGATATTTTGTTTAAATCACATAAAGGAAAAGAGGATGATAAAGGTCAAAATATTGCTAAATTCGATGATTTTTAGTACAAAACAATATGCAAGAAAACTTGCTTAAAAATGCAAAATTTGCGAAATTCTGAGATTTGAAGGCCAAATCACATATCGTGAGAAAACATGAAGTAGTATCGAAATATTGGTAAAAATGAATATATATATGTAAAATAACACTACATGAATAACGTGAAAAAAGTCACTTTATTACCATATTTGAGGATTTAAACTTCAAATCATAGAGCGAGGTATCGTATTATTTAGATCCAAGAAAAGACATATGACAATGTTGTTTCAAATACAAATGATAAAAATCAAAGTGTTTTCATTAGAATTAACTTAAATGTTCCTGATTTTCTGGTTATATTACCGAAGGAAGATGTACACGTAAAACCGCTCTAATCCGGCTGAAACGTTGATATATGAAATAAAAACAGAACTTCTCCCCTTTTCAATATCTTACTCAGTATTTTAACGAGAAACAAATAGTTGATTGAAAATGAGGTGTTTAAGGTTAATTTCTAATCAATTATGTGTTTGCATCATTTTTATCGTATATTTAATGAATTAATAGCAATAAACAGAAAATTCACAAAAACGTGGAAAAACGGCAAAATATTGCCTAATTCGATGATATTTTGTTTAAATCACATAAAGGAAAAGAGGATGATAAAGGTCAAAATATTGCTAAATTCGATGATTTTTAGTACAAAACAATATGCAAGAAAACTTGCTTAAAATGCAAAATTTGCGAAATTCTGAGATTTGAAGGCCAATTCACATATCGTGAGAAAACATGAAGTAGTATCGAAATATTGGTAAAAACGAATATATAAACGTAAAATCACACTACATGAATAACGTGAAAAAAGTCACTATATTACCATATTTGAGGATTTTAACTTCAAATCATAGAGCGAGGTTTCGTATTATTTAGATTAAAGAACAGACATATGACAATGTTGTTTCAAATACAAATGATAAAAATCAAAGTGTTTTCATTAGAATTAACTAAAATGTTCCTGATTTTCCGTTTATATTACCGATGGAAGATGTACACGTAAAACCACTCTAATCCGGCTGAAACGTCGATATATGCAATAAAAACAGAACTTCTCCCCTTTTCAATATCTTACTCAGTATTTTAACGAGAAACAAATAGTTGATTGAAAATGAAGTGTTTAAGGTTAGTTTCTAATCAATTATGTGTTTGCATAATTTTTATCGTATATATAATGAATTAATAGCAATAAACTGAAATTTCACAAAAACGTGGATAAATAGCAAAATATTGCCTAATTCGATGATATTTTGTTTATATCACATAAAGGAAAAAGGGTTCATTAACGTCAAAATATTGCTGAATTCAGTGATTTTTAGTACGAAAAAAAATGCAAGAAAACTTGCTTAAAATGCAATATTATGCGAAATTATGAGATTTGAAGGCCAAATCACATATCGTGATACTACACGAAACAGTATCGAAATATTGGTAAAATGAAAATATTTACGTAATATCAAACTACATGAAAAACGTGAAAAAAGTCATTATTATACCAAATTTGAGGATTTTAACTTCGAATCATACTGCGACCTTTCGTATTTTTTAGACCCTAGAAAAGACGTATAAAGATGTTGCTTCCAATACAAATGATAAAAATCAATGTGTTTTCATTAAAATTAACTAAAATGTTCCTGATTTTCGGTTTATATTACCGATGGAAGATGTACACTTAAAACCGTTCTAATCCAGCTGAAACGTCGATATATGCAAAAAAACAGAACTTCTCCCCTTTTCAATATCTTACTCAGTATTTTAACGAGAAACAAATAGTTGATTGAAAATGAAGTGTTTAAGTTTAATTTCTAATCAATTATGTGTTTGCATCATTTTTATCGTATATTTAATGAAATAATAGCAATAAACTGAAAATTCCCAAAAACGTGGAAAAACAGCAAAATATTGCCTAATTCGATGATATATTGTTTATATCACATAAAGGAAAAGGGGATGATAAACGTCAAAATATTGCTGAATTCGATGATTTTTAGTACGAAACAAAATGCAAGAAAACTTGCTTAAAATGCTATATTATGCGAAAATCTGAGATATGAAGGCCAAATCACATATCGTGATACTACATGAAATAGTATCGAAATATTGGTAAAAATGAATATATTTACGTAATATCAAACTACATGAAAAACGAGAAAAAAGTCATTATTATACCATATTTGAGGATTTTAACTTTGAATCATAGAGCGACGTTTCGTATTTTTTAGACCCTAGAAAAGATGTATAAAGATGTTGCTTTCAATACAAATGATAAAAATCAATGTATTTTCATTTAAATTAACTAAAATGTTCCGGATTTTCGGTTTATATTACCGATGGAAGATATACACGTAAAACCGTTCTAATCCGGCTGAAACGTCGATATTTGCAATAAAAACAGAACTTCTCCCCTTTTCAATATCTTACTCAGTATTTTAACGAGAAACAAATAGATGATTGAAAAAGAAGTATTTAACTTTATTTTCTGATCAATTATGTGTTTGCATACTTTTTATCGTATATTTATTGAATTAATAACAATAAACTGAAAATTCACAAAAACGTGGAAAAACGGCAAAATATTGCCTAATTCGATGATATTTTGTTTAAATCACATAAAGGAAAAGAGGATGATAAAGGTCAAAATATTGCTAAATTCGATGATTTTTAGTACAAAACAATATGCAAGAAAACTTGCTTAAAATGCAAAATTTGAGAAATTCTGAGATTTGAAGGCCAAATCACATGTCGTGAGAAAACATGAAGTAGTATCGAAATATTGGTAAAAACGAATATATAAACGTAAAATCACACTACATGAATAACGTGAAAAAAGTCACTATATTACCATATTTGAGGATTTTAACTTCAAATCATAGAGCGAGGTTTCGTATTATTTAGATTAAAGAACAGACATATGACAATGTTGTTTCAAATACAAATGATAAAAATCAAAGTGTTTTCATTAGAATTAACTAAAATGTTCCTGGTTTTCGGTTTATATTACCGATGAAAGATGTACACGTAAAACCGTTCTAATCCGGCTAAAACGTCGATATATGCAATAAAAACAGAACTTCTCCCCTTTCCAATATCTTACTCAGTATTTTAACGAGAAACAAATAGTTGATTGAAAATGAAGTATTTAAGGTTATTTTCTGATCAATTATGTGTTTGCATAATTTTTATCGTATATATAATGAATTATTAACAATAAACTGAAAATTCACAAAAACGTAGAAAAACGGTAAAATATTGCCTAATTCGATGATATTTTGTTTAAATCTCATGAAGTAAAAGGGGATGATAAAGGTCAAAATATTGCTAAATTCGATGATTTTTACTACAAAACAAAATGCAAGAAAACTTGCTTAAAAATGCAAAATTTGCGAAATTCTGAGATTTGAAGGCCAAATCACATATTGTGAGAAAACCTGAAGTAGTATCGAAATATTGGTAAAAACGAATATATAAACGTAAAATCACACTAAGTGAATAACGTGAAAAAAGTCACTATATTACCATATTTGAGGATTTTAACTTCAAATCATAGAGCGAGGTTTCGTATTATTTTGATTAAAGAACAGACATATGACAATGTTGTTTCAAATACAAATGATAAAAATCAAAGTGTTTTCATTAGAATTAACTAAAATGTTCCTGATTTTCCGTTTATATTACCGATGGAAGATGTACACGTAAAACCACTCTAATCCGGCTGAAACGTCGATATATGCAATAAAAACAGAACTTCTCCCCTTTTCAATATCTTACTCAGTATTTTAACGAGAAACAAATAGATGATTGAAAATGAAGTATTTAGGGTTAATTTCTAATCAATTATGTGTTTGCATAATTTTTATCGTATATATAATGAATTAATAGCAATAAACTGAAATTTCACAAAAACGTGGATAAATAGCAAAATATTGCCTAATTCGATGATATTTTGTTTATATCACATAAAGGAAAAAGGGTTCATTAACGTCAAAATATTGCTGAATTCAGTGATTTTTAGTACGAAAAAAAATGCAAGAAAACTTGCTTAAAATGCAATATTATGCGAAATTATGAGATTTGAAGGCCAAATCACATATCGTGATACTACACGAAACAGTATCGAAATATTGGTAAAATGAAAATATTTACGTAATATCAAACTACATGAAAAACGTGAAAAAAGTCATTATTATACCAAATTTGAGGATTTTAACTTCGAATCATACTGCGACCTTTCGTATTTTTTAGACCCTAGAAAAGACGTATAAAGATGTTGCTTCCAATACAAATGATAAAAATCAATGTGTTTTCATTAAAATTAACTAAAATGTTCCTGATTTTCGGTTTATATTACCGATGGAAGATGTACACTTAAAACCGTTCTAATCCAGCTGAAACGTCGATATATGCAAAAAAACAGAACTTCTCCCCTTTTCAATATCTTACTCAGTATTTTAACGAGAAACATATAGTTGATTGAAAATGAAGTGTTTAAGTTTAATTTCTAATCAATTATGTGTTTGCATCATTTTTATCGTATATTTAATGAAATAATAGCAATAAACTGAAAATTCCCAAAAACGTGGAAAAACAGCAAAATATTGCCTAATTCGATGATATATTGTTTATATCACATAAAGGAAAAGGGGATGATAAACGTCAAAATATTGCTGAATTCGATGATTTTTAGTACGAAACAAAATGCAAGAAAACTTGCTTAAAATGCAATATTATGCGAAAATCTGAGATATGAAGGCCAAATCACATATCGTGATACTACATGAAATAGTATCGAAATATTGGTAAAAATGAATATATTTACGTAATATCAAACTACATGAAAAACGAGAAAAAAGTCATTATTATACCATATTTGAGGATTTTAACTTTGAATCATAGAGCGACGTTTCGTATTTTTTAGACCCTAGAAAAGATGTATAAAGATGTTGCTTTCAATACAAATGATAAAAATCAATGTATTTTCATTTAAATTAACTAAAATGTTCCGGATTTTCGGTTTATATTACCGATGGAAGATATACACGTAAAACCGTTCTAATCCGGCTGAAACGTCGATATTTGCAATAAAAACAGAACTTCTCCCCTTTTCAATATCTTACTCAGTATTTTAACGAGAAACAAATAGATGATTGAAAAAGAAGTATTTAACTTTATTTTCTGATCAATTATGTGTTTGCATACTTTTTATCGTATATTTATTGAATTAATAACAATAAACTGAAAATTCACAAAAACGTGGAAAAACGGCAAAATATTGCCTAATTCGATGATATTTTGTTTAAATCACATAAAGGAAAAGAGGATGATAAAGGTCAAAATATTGCTAAATTCGATGATTTTTAGTACAAAACAATATGCAAGAAAACTTGCTTAAAATGCAAAATTTGAGAAATTCTGAGATTTGAAGGCCAAATCACATGTCGTGAGAAAACATGAAGTAGTATCGAAATATTGGTAAAAACGAATATATAAACGTAAAATCACACTACATGAATAACGTGAAAAAAGTCACTATATTACCATATTTGAGGATTTTAACTTCAAACCATAGAGCGAGGTTTCGTATTATTTAGCTTAAAGAACAGACATATGACAATGTTGTTTCAAATACAAATGATAAAAATCAAAGTGTTTTCATTAGAATTAACTAAAATGTTCCTGATTTTCCGTTTATATTACCGATGGAAGATGTACACGTAAAACCACTCTAATCCGGCTGAAACGTCGATATATGCAATAAAAACAGAACTTCTCCCCTTTTCAATATCTTACTCAGTATTTTAGCGAGAAACAAATAGTTGATTGAAAATGAAGTGTTTAAGGTTAGTTCTAATCAATTATGTGTTTGCATAATTTTTATCGTATATATAATGAATTAATAGCAATAAACTGAAATTTCACAAAAACGTGGATAAACAGCAAAATATTGCCTAATTCGATGATATTTTGTTTATATCACATAAAGGAAAAAGGGTTCATAAACGTCAAAATATTGCTGAATTCAGTGATTTTTAGTACGAAAAAAAATGCAAGAAAACTTGCTTAAAAATGCAATATTATGCGAAAATCTGAGATATGAAGGCCAAATCACATATTGTGATACTACATGAAATAGTATCGAAATATTGGTAAAAATGAATATATTTACGTAATCTCAAACTACATGAAAAATGTGAAAAAAGTCACTATTATACCAAATTTGAGGATTTTAACTTCGAATCATAGAGCGACGTTTCGTATTTTTTAGACCCTAGAAAAGACGTATAAAGATGTTGCTTCCAATACATATGATAAAAATCAGTGTGTTTTCATTAAAATTAACTAAAATGTTCCTGGTTTTCGGTTTATATTACCGATGAAAGATGTACACGTAAAACCGTTCTAATCCGGCTAAAACGTCGATATATGCAATAAAAACAGAACTTCTCCCCTTTCCAATATCTTACTCAGTATTTTAACGAGAAACAAATAGTTGATTGAAAATGAAGTATTTAAGGTTATTTTCTGATCAATTATGTGTTTGCATAATTTTTATCGTATATATAATGAATTATTAACAATAAACTGAAAATTCACAAAAACGTAGAAAAACGGTAAAATATTGCCTAATTCGATGATATTTTGTTTAAATCTCATGAAGTAAAAGGGGATGATAAAGGTCAAAATATTGCTAAATTCGATGATTTTTACTACAAAACAAAATGCAAGAAAACTTGCTTAAAAATGCAAAATTTGCGAAATTCTGAGATTTGAAGGCCAAATCACATATTGTGAGAAAACCTGAAGTAGTATCGAAATATTGGTAAAAAACGAAAATATAAACGTAAAATCACACTAAATGAATAACGTGAAAAAAGTCACTATATTACCATATTTGAGGATTTTAACTTCAAATCATAGAGCGAGGTTTCGTATTATTTTGATTAAAGAACAGACATATGACAATGTTGTTTCAAATACAAATGATAAAAATCAAAGTGTTTTCATTAGAATTAACTAAAATGTTCCTGATTTTCCGTTTATATTACCGATGGAAGATGTACACGTACAACCACTCTAATCCGGCTGAAACGTCGATATATGCAATAAAAACAGAACTTCTCCCCTTTTCAATATCTTACTCAGTATTTTAACGAGAAACAAATAGATGATTGAAAATGAAGTATTTAGGGTTAATTTCTAATCAATTATGTGTTTGCATAATTTTTATCGTATATATAATGAATTAATAGCAATAAACTGAAATTTCACAAAAACGTGGATAAATAGCAAAATATTGCCTAATTCGATGATATTTTGTTTATATCACATAAAGGAAAAAGGGTTCATTAACGTCAAAATATTGCTGAATTCAGTGATTTTTAGTACGAAAAAAAATGCAAGAAAACTTGCTTAAAATGCAATATTATGCGAAATTATGAGATTTGAAGGCCAAATCACATATCGTGATACTACACGAAACAGTATCGAAATATTGGTAAAATGAAAATATTTACGTAATATCAAACTACATGAAAAACGTGAAAAAAGTCATTATTATACCAAATTTGAGGATTTTAACTTCGAATCATACTGCGACCTTTCGTATTTTTTAGACCCTAGAAAAGACGTATAAAGATGTTGCTTCCAATACAAATGATAAAAATCAATGTGTTTTCATTAAAATTAACTAAAATGTTCCTGATTTTCGGTTTATATTACCGATGGAAGATGTACACTTAAAACCGTTCTAATCCAGCTGAAACGTCGATATATGCAAAAAAACAGAACTTCTCCCCTTTTCAATATCTTACTCAGTATTTTAACGAGAAACAAATAGTTGATTGAAAATGAAGTGTTTAAGTTTAATTTCTAATCAATTATGTGTTTGCATCATTTTTATCGTATATTTAATGAAATAATAGCAATAAACTGAAAATTCCCAAAAACGTGGAAAAACAGCAAAATATTGCCTAATTCGATGATATATTGTTTATATCACATAAAGGAAAAGGGGATGATAAACGTCAAAATATTGCTGAATTCGATGATTTTTAGTACGAAACAAAATGCAAGAAAACTTGCTTAAAATGCAATATTATGCGAAAATCTGAGATATGAAGGCCAAATCACATATCGTGATACTACATGAAATAGTATCGAAATATTGGTAAAAATGAATATATTTACGTAATATCAAACTACATGAAAAACGAGAAAAAAGTCATTATTATACCATATTTGAGGATTTTAACTTTGAATCATAGAGCGACGTTTCGTATTTTTTAGACCCTAGAAAAGATGTATAAAGATGTTGCTTTCAATACAAATGATAAAAATCAATGTATTTTCATTTAAATTAACTAAAATGTTCCGGATTTTCGGTTTATATTACCGATGGAAGATATACACGTAAAACCGTTCTAATCCGGCTGAAACGTCGATATTTGCAATAAAAACAGAACTTCTCCCCTTTTCAATATCTTACTCAGTATTTTAACGAGAAACAAATAGATGATTGAAAAAGAAGTATTTAACTTTATTTTCTGATCAATTATGTGTTTGCATACTTTTTATCGTATATTTATTGAATTAATAACAATAAACTGAAAATTCACAAAAACGTGGAAAAACGGCAAAATATTGCCTAATTCGATGATATTTTGTTTAAATCACATAAAGGAAAAGAGGATGATAAAGGTCAAAATATTGCTAAATTCGATGATTTTTAGTACAAAACAATATGCAAGAAAACTTGCTTAAAATGCAAAATTTGAGAAATTCTGAGATTTGAAGGCCAAATCACATGTCGTGAGAAAACATGAAGTAGTATCGAAATATTGGAAAAAACGAATATATAAACGTAAAATCACACTACATGAATAACGTGAAAAAAGTCACTATATTACCATATTTGAGGATTTTAACTTCAAATCATAGAGCGAGGTTTCGTATTATTTAGATTAAAGAACAGACATATGAAAATGTTGTTTCAAATACAAATGATAAAAATCAAAGTGTTTTCATTAGAATTAATTAAAATGTTCCTGATTTTCCGTTTATATTACCGATGGAAGATGTACACGTAAAACCACTCTAATCCGGCTGAAACGTCGATATATGCAATAAAAACAGAACTTCTCCCCTTTTCAATATCTTACTCAGTATTTTAGCGAGAAACAAATAGTTGATTGAAAATGAAGTGTTTAAGGTTAGTTTCTAATCAATTATGTGTTTGCATAATTTTTATCGTATATATAATGAATTAATAGCAATAAACTGAAATTTCACAAAAACGTGGATAAACAGCAAAATATTGCCTAATTCGATGATATTTTGTTTATATCACATAAAGGAAAAAGGGTTCATAAACGTCAAAATATTGCTGAATTCAGTGATTTTTAGTACGAAAAAAAATGCAAGAAAACTTGCTTAAAAATGCAATATTATGCGAAAATCTGAGATATGAAGGCCAAATCACATATTGTGATACTACATGAAATAGTATCGAAATATTGGTAAAAATGAATATATTTACGTAATCTCAAACTACATGAAAAACGTGAAAAAAGTCATTATTATACCAAATTTGAGGATTTTAACTTCGAATCATAGAGCGACGTTTCGTATTTTTTAGACCCTAGAAAAGACGTATAAAGATGTTGCTTCCAATACATATGATAAAAATCAGTGTGTTTTCATTAAAATTAACTAAAATGTTCCTGGTTTTCGGTTTATATTACCGATGAAAGAAAGATGTACACGTAAAACCGTTCTAATCCGGCTAAAACGTCGATATATGCAATAAAAACAGAACTTCTCCCCTTTCCAATATCTTACTCAGTATTTTAACGAGAAACAAATAGTTGATTGAAAATGAAGTATTTAAGGTTATTTTCTGATCAATTATGTGTTTGCATAATTTTTATCGTATATATAATGAATTATTAACAATAAACTGAAAATTCACAAAAACGTAGAAAAACGGTAAAATATTGCCTAATTCGATGATATTTTGTTTAAATCTCATGAAGTAAAAGGGGATGATAAAGGTCAAAATATTGCTAAATTCGATGATTTTTACTACAAAACAAAATGCAAGAAAACTTGCTTAAAAATGCAAAATTTGCGAAATTCTGAGATTTGAAGGCCAAATCACATATTGTGAGAAAACCTGAAGTAGTATCGAAATATTGGTAAAAAACGAATATATAAACGTAAAATCACACTAAATGAATAACGTGAAAAAAGTCACTATATTACCATATTTGAGGATTTTAACTTCAAATCATAGAGCGAGGTTTTGTATTATTTTGATTAAAGAACAGACATATGACAATGTTGTTTCAAATACAAATGATAAAAATCAAAGTGTTTTCATTAGAATTAACTAAAATGTTCCTGATTTTCCGTTTATATTACCGATGGAAGATGTACACGTAAAACCACTCTAATCCGGCTGAAACGTCGATATATGCAATAAAAACAGAACTTCTCCCCTTTTCAATATCTTACTCAGTATTTTAACGAGAAACAAATAGATGATTGAAAATGAAGTATTTAGGGTTATTTTCTGATCAATTATGTGTTTGCATAATTTTTATCGTATATTTTTTGAATTAATAACAATAAACTGAAAATTCACAAAAACGTGGAAAAACGGTAAAATATTGCCTAATTCGATGATATTTTGTTTAAATCTCATGAAGTAAAAGGGGATGATAAAGGTCAAAATATTGCTAAATTCGATGATTTTTACTACAAAACAAAATGCAAGAAAACTTGCTTAAAAATGCAAAATTTGCGAAATTCTGAGATTTGAAGGCCAAATCACATATCGTGAGAAAACATGAAGTAGTATCGAAATATTGGTAAAAATGAATATATATATATGTAAAATCACACTACATGAATAACGTAAAAAAAATCACTATATTACCATATTTGAGGATTTTAACTTCAAATAATAGAGCGAGGTTTCGAATTATTTAGATCCAAGAAAAGACATATGACAATGTTGTTTCAAATACAAATGATAAAAATCAAAATGTTTTCATTAGAATTAACTGAAATGTTCCTGATTTTCCGGTTATAATACCGATGGAAGATGTACACGAGAAACCGCTCTAATCCGGCTGAAACGTCGATATATGCAATAAAAACAGAACTTCTCCCCTTTTCAATATCTTACTCAGTATTTTAACGAGAAACAAATAGATGATTGAAAATGAAGTATTTAGGGTTATTTTCTGATCAATTATGTGTTTGCATAATTTTTATCGTATATTTTTTTAATTAATAACAATAAACTGAAAATTCACAAAAACGTGGAAAAACGGCAAAATATTGCCTAATTCGATGATATTTTGTTTAAATTACATAAAGGAAAAGAGGATGATAAAGGTCAAAATATTGCTAAATTCGATGATTTTTAGTACAAAACAAAATGCAAGAAAATTTGCTTAAAGATGCAAAATTTGCGAAATTCTGAGATTTGAAGGCCAAATCACATATCGTGAGAAAACATGAAGTAGTATCAAAATATTGGTAAAAACGCATATATATACGTAAAATCACACTACATGAATAACGTGAAAAAAGTCAATATATTACCATATTTGAGGATTTTAACTTCAAATCATAGAGCGAGGTTTCGTATTATTTAGATCCAAGAAAAGACATATGACAATGTTGTTTCAAATACAAATGATAAAAATCAATGTGTTTTCATTAGAATTAACTAAAAGGTAATGATTTTTCGTATATAAAGCCGATGGAAGATGTACACGTAAAACCACTCTAATCCGGCTGAAACGTCGATATATGCAATAAAAACAGAACTTCTCCCCTTTTCAATATCTTACTCAGTATTTTAACGAGAAACAAATAGTTGATTGAAAATGAAGTGTTTAAGGTTAATTTCTAATCAATTATGTGTTTGCATAATTTTTATCGTATATATAATGAATTAATAGCAATAAACTGAAATTTCACAAAAACGTGGATAAACAGCAAAATATTGCCTAATTCGATGATATTTTGTTTATATCACATAAAGGAAAAAGGGTTCATAAACGTCAAAATATTGCTGAATTCAGTGATTTTTAGTACGAAAAAAAATGCAAGAAAACTTGCTTAAAATGCAATATTATGCGAAATTATGAGATATGAAGGCCAAATCACATATCGTGATACTACATGAAATAGTATCGAAATATTGGTAAAAATGAATATATTTACGTAATATCAAACTACATGAAAAACGAGAAAAAAGTCATTATTATACCAAATTTGAGGATTTTAACTTTGAATCATAGAGCGACGTTTCGTATTTTTTAGACCCTAGAAAAGATGTATAAAGATGTTGCTTTCAATACAAATGATAAAAATCAATGTATTTTCATTTAAATTAACTAAAATGTTCCTGATTTTCGGTTTATATTACCGATGGAAGATATACACGTAAAACCGTTCTAATCCGGCTGAAACGTCGATATTTGCAATAAAAACAGAACTTCTCCCCTTTTCAATATCTTACTCAGTATTTTAACGAGAAACAAATAGATGATTGAAAAAGAAGTATTTAACTTTATTTTCTGATCAATTATGTGTTTGCATACTTTTTATCGTATATTTATTGAATTAATAACAATAAATTGAAAATTCACAAAAACGTGGAAAAACGGCAAAATATTGCCTAATTCGATGATATTTTGTTTAAATCACATAAAGGAAAAGAGGATGATAAAGGTCAAAATATTGCTAAATTCGATGATTTTTAGTACAAAACAATATGCAAGAAAACTTGCTTAAAATGCAAAATTTGTGAAATTCTGAGATTTGAAGGCCAAATCACATATCGTGAGAAAACATGAAGTAGTATCGAAATATTGGTAAAAATGAATATATATATGTAAAATCACACTACATGAATAACGTGAAAAAAGTCACTTTATTACCATATTTGAGGATTTAAACTTCAAATCATAGAGCGAGGTATCGTATTATTTAGATCCAAGAAAAGACATATGACAATGTTGTTTCAAATACAAATGATAAAAATCAAAGTGTTTTCATTAGAATTAACTTAAATGTTCCTGATTTTCTGGTTATATTACCGAAGGAAGATGTACACGTAAAACCGCTCTAATCCGGCTGAAACGTTGATATATGAAATAAAAACAGAACTTCTCCCCTTTTTAATATCTTACTCAGTATTTTAACGAGAAACAAATAGTTGATTGAAAATGAAGTGTTTAAGGTTAATTTCTAATCAATTATGTGTTTGCATCATTTTTATCGTATATTTAATGAATTAATAGCAATAAACAGAAAATTCACAAAAACGTGGAAAAACAGCAAAATATTGCCTAATTCGATGATATTTTGTTTATATCACATAAAGGAAAAGTGGATGATAAACGTCAAAATATTGCTGAATTCTATGATTTTTAGTACGAAACAAAATGCAAGAAAACTTGCTTAAAAATGCAATATTATGCGAAATTATGAGATTTGAAGGCCAAATCACATATCGTGATACTACACGAAACAGTATCGAAATATTGGTAAAATGAAAATATTTACGTAATATCAAACTACATGAAAAACGTGAAAAAAGTCATTATTATACCAAATTTGAGGATTTTAACTTCGAATCATACTGCGACCTTTCGTATTTTTTAGACCCTAGAAAAGACGTATAAAGATGTTGCTTCCAATACAAATGATAAAAATCAATGTGTTTTCATTAAAATTAACTAAAATGTTCCTGATTTTCGGTTTATATTACCGATGGAAGATGTACACTTAAAACCGTTCTAATCCAGCTGAAACGTCGATATATGCAAAAAAACAGAACTTCTCCCCTTTTCAATATCTTACTCAGTATTTTAACGAGAAACAAATAGTTGATTGAAAATGAAGTGTTTAAGTTTAATTTCTAATCAATTATGTGTTTGCATCATTTTTATCGTATATTTAATGAAATAATAGCAATAAACTGAAAATTCCCAAAAACGTGGAAAAACAGCAAAATATTGCCTAATTCGATGATATATTGTTTATATCACATAAAGGAAAAGGGGATGATAAACGTCAAAATATTGCTGAATTCGATGATTTTTAGTACGAAACAAAATGCAAGAAAACTTGCTTAAAATGCAATATTATGCGAAAATCTGAGATATGAAGGCCAAATCACATATCGTGATACTACATGAAATAGTATCGAAATATTGGTAAAAATGAATATATTTACGTAATATCAAACTACATGAAAAACGAGAAAAAA
Organism: Procambarus clarkii; assembly: GCF_040958095.1. NCBI lineage: Eukaryota > Metazoa > Arthropoda > Malacostraca > Decapoda > Cambaridae > Procambarus > Procambarus clarkii. Next base: position 167,741 of record NC_091193.1, on the reverse strand, counting down.
GTCATTATTATACCATATTTGAGGATTTTAACTTTGAATCATAGAGCGACGTTTCGTATTTTTTAGACCCTAGAAAAGATGTATAAAGATGTTGCTTTCAATACAAATGATAAAAATCAATGTATTTTCATTTAAATTAACTAAAATGTTCCGGATTTTCGGTTTATATTACCGATGGAAGATATACACGTAAAACCGTTCTAATCCGGCTGAAACGTCGATATTTGCAATAAAAACAGAACTTCTCCCCTTTTCAATATCTTACTCAGTATTTTAACGAGAAACAAATAGATGATTGAAAAAGAAGTATTTAACTTTATTTTCTGATCAATTATGTGTTTGCATACTTTTTATCGTATATTTATTGAATTAATAACAATAAACTGAAAATTCACAAAAACGTGGAAAAACGGCAAAATATTGCCTAATTCGATGATATTTTGTTTAAATCACATAAAGGAAAAGAGGATGATAAAGGTCAAAATATTGCTAAATTCGATGATTTTTAGTACAAAACAATATGCAAGAAAACTTGCTTAAAATGCAAAATTTGAGAAATTCTGAGATTTGAAGGCCAAATCACATGTCGTGAGAAAACATGAAGTAGTATCGAAATATTGGTAAAAACGAATATATAAACGTAAAATCACACTACATGAATAACGTGAAAAAAGTCACTATATTACCATATTTGAGGATTTTAACTTCAAATCATAGAGCGAGGTTTCGTATTATTTAGATTAAAGAACAGACATATGAAAATGTTGTTTCAAATACAAATGATAAAAATCAAAGTGTTTTCATTAGAATTAATTAAAATGTTCCTGATTTTCCGTTTATATTACCGATGGAAGATGTACACGTAAAACCACTCTAATCCGGCTGAAACGTCGATATATGCAATAAAAACAGAACTTCTCCCCTTTTCAATATCTTACTCAGTATTTTAGCGAGAAACAAATAGTTGATTGAAAATGAAGTGTTTAAGGTTAGTTTCTAATCAATTATGTGTTTGCATAATTTTTATCGTATATATAATGAATTAATAGCAATAAACTGAAATTTCACAAAAACGTGGATAAACAGCAAAATATTGCCTAATTCGATGATATTTTGTTTATATCACATAAAGGAAAAAGGGTTCATAAACGTCAAAATATTGCTGAATTCAGTGATTTTTAGTACGAAAAAAAATGCAAGAAAACTTGCTTAAAAATGCAATATTATGCGAAAATCTGAGATATGAAGGCCAAATCACATATTGTGATACTACATGAAATAGTATCGAAATATTGGTAAAAATGAATATATTTACGTAATCTCAAACTACATGAAAAACGTGAAAAAAGTCATTATTATACCAAATTTGAGGATTTTAACTTCGAATCATAGAGCGACGTTTCGAATTTTTTAGACCCTAGAAAAGACGTATAAAGATGTTGCTTCCAATACATATGATAAAAATCAGTGTGTTTTCATTAAAATTAACTAAAATGTTCCTGGTTTTCGGTTTATATTACCGATGAAAGAAAGATGTACACGTAAAACCGTTCTAATCCGGCTAAAACGTCGATATATGCAATAAAAACAGAACTTCTCCCCTTTCCAATATCTTACTCAGTATTTTAACGAGAAACAAATAGTTGATTGAAAATGAAGTATTTAAGGTTATTTTCTGATCAATTATGTGTTTGCATAATTTTTATCGTATATATAATGAATTATTAACAATAAACTGAAAATTCACAAAAACGTAGAAAAACGGTAAAATATTGCCTAATTCGATGATATTTTGTTTAAATCTCATGAAGTAAAAGGGGATGATAAAGGTCAAAATATTGCTAAATTCGATGATTTTTACTACAAAACAAAATGCAAGAAAACTTGCTTAAAAATGCAAAATTTGCGAAATTCTGAGATTTGAAGGCCAAATCACATATTGTGAGAAAACCTGAAGTAGTATCGAAATATTGGTAAAAAACGAATATATAAACGTAAAATCACACTAAATGAATAACGTGAAAAAAGTCACTATATTACCATATTTGAGGATTTTAACTTCAAATCATAGAGCGAGGTTTTGTATTATTTTGATTAAAGAACAGACATATGACAATGTTGTTTCAAATACAAATGATAAAAATCAAAGTGTTTTCATTAGAATTAACTAAAATGTTCCTGATTTTCCGTTTATATTACCGATGGAAGATGTACACGTAAAACCACTCTAATCCGGCTGAAACGTCGATATATGCAATAAAAACAGAACTTCTCCCCTTTTCAATATCTTACTCAGTATTTTAACGAGAAACAAATAGATGATTGAAAATGAAGTATTTAGGGTTATTTTCTGATCAATTATGTGTTTGCATAATTTTTATCGTATATTTTTTGAATTAATAACAATAAACTGAAAATTCACAAAAACGTGGAAAAACGGTAAAATATTGCCTAATTCGATGATATTTTGTTTAAATCTCATGAAGTAAAAGGGGATGATAAAGGTCAAAATATTGCTAAATTCGATGATTTTTACTACAAAACAAAATGCAAGAAAACTTGCTTAAAAATGCAAAATTTGCGAAATTCTGAGATTTGAAGGCCAAATCACATATCGTGAGAAAACATGAAGTAGTATCGAAATATTGGTAAAAATGAATATATATATATGTAAAATCACACTACATGAATAACGTAAAAAAAATCACTATATTACCATATTTGAGGATTTTAACTTCAAATAATAGAGCGAGGTTTCGAATTATTTAGATCCAAGAAAAGACATATGACAATGTTGTTTCAAATACAAATGATAAAAATCAAAATGTTTTCATTAGAATTAACTGAAATGTTCCTGATTTTCCGGTTATAATACCGATGGAAGATGTACACGAGAAACCGCTCTAATCCGGCTGAAACGTCGATATATGCAATAAAAACAGAACTTCTCCCCTTTTCAATATCTTACTCAGTATTTTAACGAGAAACAAATAGATGATTGAAAATGAAGTATTTAGGGTTATTTTCTGATCAATTATGTGTTTGCATAATTTTTATCGTATATTTTTTTAATTAATAACAATAAACTGAAAATTCACAAAAACGTGGAAAAACGGCAAAATATTGCCTAATTCGATGATATTTTGTTTAAATTACATAAAGGAAAAGAGGATGATAAAGGTCAAAATATTGCTAAATTCGATGATTTTTAGTACAAAACAAAATGCAAGAAAATTTGCTTAAAGATGCAAAATTTGCGAAATTCTGAGATTTGAAGGCCAAATCACATATCGTGAGAAAACATGAAGTAGTATCAAAATATTGGTAAAAACGCATATATATACGTAAAATCACACTACATGAATAACGTGAAAAAAGTCAATATATTACCATATTTGAGGATTTTAACTTCAAATCATAGAGCGAGGTTTCGTATTATTTAGATCCAAGAAAAGACATATGACAATGTTGTTTCAAATACAAATGATAAAAATCAATGTGTTTTCATTAGAATTAACTAAAATGTTAATGATTTTTCGTATATAAAGCCGATGGAAGATGTACACGTAAAACCACTCTAATCCGGCTGAAACGTCGATATATGCAATAAAAACAGAACTTCTCCCCTTTTCAATATCTTACTCAGTATTTTAACGAGAAACAAATAGTTGATTGAAAATGAAGTGTTTAAGGTTAATTTCTAATCAATTATGTGTTTGCATAATTTTTATCGTATATATAATGAATTAATAGCAATAAACTGAAATTTCACAAAAACGTGGATAAACAGCAAAATATTGCCTAATTCGATGATATTTTGTTTATATCACATAAAGGAAAAAGGGTTCATAAACGTCAAAATATTGCTGAATTCAGTGATTTTTAGTACGAAAAAAAATGCAAGAAAACTTGCTTAAAATGCAATATTATGCGAAATTATGAGATATGAAGGCCAAATCACATATCGTGATACTACACGAAACAGTATCGAAATATTGGTAAAAATGAATATATTTACGTAATATCAAACTACATGAAAAACGTGAAAAAAGTCATTATTATACCAAATTTGAGGATTTTAACTTCGAATCATACTGCGACCTTTCGTATTTTTTAGACCCTAGAAAAGACGTATAAAGATGTTGCTTCCAATACAAATGATAAAAATCAATGTGTTTTCATTAAAATTAACTAAAATGTTCCTGATTTTCTGTTTATATTACCGATGGAAGATGTACACTTAAAACCGTTCTAATCCAGCTGAAACGTCGATATATGCAAAAAAACAGAACTTCTGCCCTTTTCAATATCTTACTCAGTATTTTAACGAGAAACAAATATTTGATTGAAAATGAAGTGTTTAAGTTTAATTTCTAATCAATTATGTGTTTGCATCATTTTTATCGTATATTTAATGAATTAATAGCAATAAACTGAAAATTCCCAAAAACGTGGAAAAACAACAAAATATTGCCTAATTCGATGATATATTGTTTATATCACATAAAGGAAAAGGGGATGATAAACGTCAAAATATTGCTGAATTCGATGATTTTTAGTACGAAACAAAATGCAAGAAAACTTGCTTAAAATGCAATATTATGCGAAAATCTGAGATATGAAGGCCAAATCACATATCGTGATACTACATGAAATAGTATCGAAATATTGGTAAAAATGAATATATTTACGTAATATCAAACTACATGAAAAACGAGAAAAAAGTCATTATTATACCAAATTTGAGGATTTTAACTTTGAATCATAGAGCGACGTTTCGTATTTTTTAGACCCTAGAAAAGATGTATAAAGATGTTGCTTTCAATACAAATGATAAAAATCAATGTATTTTCATTTAAATTAACTAAAATGTTCCTGATTTTCGGTTTATATTACCGATGGAAGATATACACGTAAAACCGTTCTAATCCGGCTGAAACGTCGATATTTGCAATAAAAACAGAACTTCTCCCCTTTTCAATATCTTACTCAGTATTTTAACGAGAAACAAATAGATGATTGAAAAAGAAGTATTTAACTTTATTTTCTGATCAATTATGTGTTTGCATACTTTTTATCGTATATTTATTGAATTAATAACAATAAATTGAAAATTCACAAAAACGTGGAAAAACGGCAAAATATTGCCTAATTCGATGATATTTTGTTTAAATCACATAAAGGAAAAGAGGATGATAAAGGTCAAAATATTGCTAAATTCGATGATTTTTAGTACAAAACAATATGCAAGAAAACTTGCTTAAAATGCAAAATTTGTGAAATTCTGAGATTTGAAGGCCAAATCACATATCGTGAGAAAACATGAAGTAGTATCGAAATATTGGTAAAAATGAATATATATATGTAAAATCACACTACATGAATAACGTGAAAAAAGTCACTTTATTACCATATTTGAGGATTTAAACTTCAAATCATAGAGCGAGGTATCGTATTATTTAGATCCAAGAAAAGACATATGACAATGTTGTTTCAAATACAAATGATAAAAATCAAAGTGTTTTCATTAGAATTAACTTAAATGTTCCTGATTTTCTGGTTATATTACCGAAGGAAGATGTACACGTAAAACCGCTCTAATCCGGCTGAAACGTTGATATATGAAATAAAAACAGAACTTCTCCCCTTTTTAATATCTTACTCAGTATTTTAACGAGAAACAAATAGTTGATTGAAAATGAAGTGTTTAAGGTTAATTTCTAATCAATTATGTGTGTGCATCATTTTTATCGTATATTTAATGAATTAATAGCAATAAACAGAAAATTCACAAAAACGTGGAAAAACAGCAAAATATTGCCTAATTCGATGATATTTTGTTTATATCACATAAAGGAAAAGTGGATGATAAACGTCAAAATATTGCTGAATTCTATGATTTTTAGTACGAAACAAAATGCAAGAAAACTTGCTTAAAAATGCAATATTATGCGAAAATCTGAGATATGAAGGCCAAATCACATATTGTGATACTACATGAAATAGTATCGAAATATTGGTAAAAATGAATATATTTACGTAATCTCAAACTACATGAAAAACGTGAAAAAAGTCATTATTATACCAAATTTGAGGATTTTAACTTCGAATCATAGAGCGACGTTTCGTATTTTTTAGACCCTAGAAAAGACGTATAAAGATGTTGCTTCCAATACATATGATAAAAATCAGTGTGTTTTCATTAAAATTTACTAAAATGTTCCTGGTTTTCGGTTTATATTACCGATGAAAGATGTACACGTAAAACCGTTCTAATCCGGCTAAAACGTCGATATATGCAATAAAAACAGAACTTCTCCCCTTTCCAATATCTTACTCAGTATTTTAACGAGAAACAAATAGTTGATTGAAAATGAAGTATTTAAGGTTATTTTCTGATCAATTATGTGTTTGCATAATTTTTATCGTATATATAATGAATTATTAACAATAAACTGAAAATTCACAAAAACGTAGAAAAACGGTAAAATATTGCCTAATTCGATGATATTTTGTTTAAATCTCATGAAGTAAAAGGGGATGATAAAGGTCAAAATATTGCTAAATTCGATGATTTTTACTACAAAACAAAATGCAAGAAAACTTGCTTAAAAATGCAAAGTTTGCGAAATTCTGAGATTTGAAGGCCAAATCACATATCGTGAGAAAACATGAAGTAGTATCGAAATATTGGTAAAAATGAATATATATATGTAAAATCACACTACATGAATAACGTAAAAAAAATCACTATATTACCATATTTGAGGATTTTAACTTCAAATCATAGAGCGAGGTTTCGTATTATTTAGATCCAAGAAAAGACATATGACAATGTTTGTTTCAAATACAAATGATAAAAATCAAGGTGTTTTCATTAGAATTAACTGAAATGTTCCTGATTTTCCAGTTATATTACCGATGGAAGATGTACACGTAAAACCGCTCTTATCCGGCTGAAACGTCGATATATGCAATATAAACAGAACTTCTCCCCTTTCCAATATCTTACTCAGTATTTTAACGAGAAACAAATAGTTGATTGAAAATGAAGTATTTAAGGTTATTTTCTGATCAATTATGTGTTTGCATAATTTTTATTGTATATTTATTGAATTAATAACAATAAACTGAAAATTCACAAAAACGTGGAAAAACGGCAAAATATTGCCTAATTCGATGATATTTTGTTTATATCACATAAAGGAAAAGGGGATGATAAAGGTCAAAATATTGCTAAATTCGATGATTTTTAGTACAAAACAAAATGCACTAAAACTTGCTTAAAAATGAAAATTTTTCGAAATTCTGAGATATGAAGGCCAAATCACATATCGTGAGAAAACATGAAGCAGTATCGAAATTTTGGTAAAAACGAATATATATACGTAAAAGCACACTACATGAATAACGTGAAAAAAGTCACTATATTACCATATTTGAGGATTTTAACTTCAAATAATAGAGCGAGGTTTCGAATTATTTAGATCCAATAAAAGACATATGACAATGTTGTTTCAAATACAAATGATAAAAATCAAAATGTTTTCATTAGAATTAACTGAAATGTTCCTGATTTTCCGGTTATAATACCGGTGGAAGATGTACACGAGAAACCGTTCTAATCCGGCTGAAACGTCGATATATGCAATAAAAACAGAACTTCTCCCCTTTTCAATATCTTACTCAGTATTTTAACGAGAAACAAATAGATGATTGAAAATGAAGTATTTAGGGTTATTTTCTGATCAATTATGTGTTTGCATAATTTTTATCGTATATTTTTTGAATTAATAACAATAAACTGAAAATTCACAAAAACGTGGAAAAACGGCAAAATATTGCCTAATTCGATGATATTTTGTTTAAATTACATAAAGGAAAAGAGGATGATAAAGGTCAAAATATTGCTAAATTCGATGATTTTTAGTACAAAACAAAATGCAAGAAAATTTGCTTAAAGATGCAAAATTTGAGAAATTCTCAGATTTGAAGGCCAAATCACATATCGTGAGAAAACATGAAGTAGTATCAAAATATTGGTAAAAACGCATATATATACGTAAAATCACACTACATGAATAACGTGAAAAAAGTCAATATATTACCATATTTGAGGATTTTAACTTCAAATCATAAAGCGAGGTTTCGTATTATTTAGATCCAAGAAAAGACATATGACAATGTTGTTTCAAATACAAATGATAAAAATCAATGTGTTTTCATTAGAATTAACTAAAATGTTAATGATTTTTCGTATATAAAGCCGATGGAAGATGTACACGTAAAACCACTCTAATCCGTCTGAAACGTCGATATATGCAATAATAACAGAACTTCTCCAATTCCAATATCTTACTCAGTATTTTAACGAGAAACAAATAGTTGATTGAAAATGAAGTGTTTAAGGTTAATTTCTGATCAATTATGTGTTTGCATCATTTTTATCGTATATTTAATGAATTAATAGCAATGAACTGAAAATTCAGAAAAACGTGGAAAAACTGCAAAATATTGCCTAATTCGATGATATTTTGTTTATATCACATAAAGGAAAAGGGGATGATAAACGTCAAAATATTGCTGAATTCGATGATTTTTAGTACGAAACAAAATGCAAGAAAACTTGCTTAGAAATGCAAAATTTTCGAAATTCTGAAATATGAAGGCCAAATCACATATCGTAAGAAAACATGAAGCAGTATCGAAATATTGGTAAAAACGAATATATATACGTAAAAGCACACTACATGAATAACGTGAAAAAAGTCATTATTATACCAAATTTGAGGATTTTAACTTCGAATCAGAGAGCGACGTTTCGTATTTTTTAGACCCTAAAAAAGACGTATAAAGATGTTGCTTCCAATACAAATAATAAAAATCAATGTGTTTTCATTAAAATTAACTAAAATGTTCCTGATTTTCGGTTTATATTACCGATGGAAGATGTACACGTAAAACCGTTCTAATCCGGCTGAAACGTCGATATATGCAATAAAAACAGAACTTCTCCCCTTTTCAATATCTTACTCAGTATTTTAAGGAGAAACAAATAGATCATTGAAAATGAAGTATTTAAGGTTATTTTCTGATCAATTATGTGTTTGCATAATTTTTATCGTATATTTATTGAATTAATAGCAATAAACTGAAAATTCAAAAAACGTGGAAAAACAGCAAAATATTGCCTAATTCGATGATATTTTGTTTATATCACATAAAGGAAAAGGAGATGATAAAGGTCAAAATATTGCTAAATTCGATGATTTTTATTACAAAACAAAATGCAACAAAACTTGCTTAAAAATGCAAAATTTTCGAAATTCTGAGATATGAAGGCCAAATCACATATCGTGAGAAAACATGAAGCAGTATCGAAATATTGGTAAAAACGAATATATATACGTAAAAGCACACTACATGAATAACGTGAAAAAAGTTATTATTATATCAAATTTGAGGATTTTAACTTCGAATCATAGAGCGAGGTATCGTATTTTTTAGACCCTAGAAAAGACGTATAAAGATGTTGCTTCCAATACAAATAATAAAAATCAATGTGTTTTCATTAAAATTAACTAAAATGTTCCTGATTTTTGGTTTATATTACCGATGGAAGATGTACACGTAAAACCGTTCAATCCGGCTGAAACGTCGATATATGCAATAAAAACAGAACTTCTCCCCTTTTTAATATCTTACTCAGTATTTTAACGAGAAACAAATAGTTGATTGAAAATGAAGTGTTTAAGGTTAATTTCTAATCGATTATGTGTTTGCATCATTTTTATCGTATATTTATTGAATTACTAGCAATAAACTGAAAATTCACAAAAATGTGGAAAAACAGCAAAATATTGCCTAATTCGATGATATTTTGTTTATATCACATAAAGGAAAAGGGGATGATAAACGTCAAAATATTGCTGAATTCGATGATTTTTAGTACGAAACAAAATGCAAGAAAACTTGCTTAAAATGCAATATTATGCGAAAGTCTGAGATATGAAGGCCAAATCACATATCGTGATACTACATGAAATAGTATCGAAATATTGGTACAAATGAATATATTTACGTAATATCAAACTACATGAAAAACGTGAAAAAAGTCATTATTATACAAAATTTGAGGATTTTAACTTCGAATCATAGAGCGACGTTTCGTATTTTTTAGACCCTAGAAAAGATGTATAAAGATGTTGCTTCCAATACAAATGATAAAAATCAATGTATTTTCATTAAAATTAACTAAAATGTTCCTGATTTTCGGTTTATATTACCGATGGAAGATGTACACGTAAAACCGTTCTAATCCGGCTGAAACGTCGATATTTGCAATAAAAACAGAACTTCTCCCCTTTTCAATATCTTACTCAGTATTTTAACGAGAAACAAATAAATGATTGAAAAAGAAGTATTTAAGGTTATTTTCTGATCAATTATGTGTTTGCATACTTTTTATCGTATATTTATTGAATTAATAGCAATAAACTGAAAATTCACAAAAAAGTGGAAAAACAGCAAAATATTGCCTAATTCCATGATATTTTGTTTAAATCACAATAGGAAAAGAGGATGATAAAGGTCAAAATATTCTTAAATTCGATGATTTTTAGTACAAAACAAAATGCAAGAAAACTTGCTTAAAAATGCAAAATTTGCGAAATTCTGTGATTTGAAGGCCAAATCACATATCGTGAGAAAACATGAAGTAGTATCGAAATATTGGTAAAAACGAATATATAAACGTAAAATCACACTACATGAATAACGTGAAAAAAGTCACTATATTACCATATTTGAGGATTTTAACTTCGAATCATAGAGCGAGGTTTCGTATTATTTAGATTAAAGAAAAGACATATGACAATGTTGTTTCAAATACAAACGATTAAAATCAATGTGTTTTCTTAAAAATTAACTAAAATGTTCCTGATTTTCGGTTTATATTACCGATGGAAAATGTACACGTAAAACCATTCTAATCCGGCTGAAACGTCGATATATGCAATAAAAACAGAACTTCTCACCTTTTCATTATCTTACTCAGTATTTTAACAAGAAACAAATAGATGATTGAAAATAAAGTATTTAAGGTTATTTTCTGATCAATTATGTGTTTGCATAATTTTTATCGTATATATAATGAATTAATAACAATAAACTGAAAATTCACAAAAACGTTGAAAAACGGTAAAATATTGCCTAATTCGATGATATTTTGTTTAAATCACATAAAGGAAAAGAGGATGATAAAGGTCAAAATATTGCTAAATTCGATGATTTTTGGTACGAAAAAAATGCAAGAAAACTTGCTTAAAAATGCAATATTATGCGAAATTCTGACATTTGAATGCCAAATCACATATCGTGATACTACATGAAACTGTATCGAAATATTGGTAAAAATGAATAGATATACGTAAAATCACACTACATGAATAACGTGAAAAAAGTCACTATATTACCATATTTGAGGATTTTAACTTCAAATCATAGAGCGAGGTTTCGTATTAATTAGACCCTAGAAAAGACATATGACAATGTTGTTTCAAATACAAATGATAAAAATCAATGTGTTTTCTTAAAAATTAACTAAAATGTTCCTGATTTTCGGTTTATATTACCGATGGAAAATGTACACGTAAAACCGTTCTAATCCGGCTGAAACGTCGATATATGCAATAAAAACAGAACTTCTCACCTTTTCATTATCTTACTCAGTATTTTAACAAGAAACAAATAGATGATTGAAAATAAAGTATTTAAGGTTATTTTCTGATCAATTATGTGTTTGCATAATTTTTATCGTATATGTAATGAATTTATAACAATAAACTGAAAATTCACAAAACGTGGAAAAACGGCAAAATATTGCCTAATTCGATGATATTTTGTTTAAGTCACATAAAAGAAAAGGGGATGATAAACGTCAAAATATTGCTAAATTCGATGATTTTTAGTACAAAACAAAATGGAAGAAAACTTCCTTCAAAATGCAAAATTTTCGAAATTATGAGATTTGAAGGCTAAACCACATACCGTAAGAAAACATGAAGTAGTATCGAAACATTGGTAAAAACGAATATATATACGTAAAATCACACTACATGAATAACGTGAAAAAAGTCACTATATTACCATATTTGAGGATTTTAACTTCAAATCATAGAGAGAGGTTTCGTATTATTTAGATCCAAGAAAAGACATATGACAATGTTTTTTCAAATACAAATGATAAAAATCAAAGTGTTTTCATTAGAATTAACTAAAATATTCCTGATTTTCCGGTTATATTACCGATGGAAGATGTACACGTAAGACCGCTCTAATCCGGCTGAAACGTCGATATATGCAATAAAAACAGAACTTCTCCCCTTTTCAATATCTTACTCAGTATTTTAATGAGAAACAAATAGATGATTGAAAATGAAGTGTTTAAGGTTAATTTCTAATCAATTATGTGTTTGCATAATTTTTATCGTATATTTTTTGAATTAATAGCAATAAACTGAAAATTCACAAAAACGTGGAAAAACGGTAAAATATTGCCTAATTCGATGATATTTTGTTTATATCACATAAAGGAAAAGATGATGATAAAGGTCAAAATATTGCTAAATTCGATGATTTTTAGTACAAAACAAAATGCAACAAAACTTGCTTAAAAATGCAAAATTTTCGAAATTCTGAGATATGAAGGCCAAATCACATATCGTGAGAAAACATGAAATAGTATCGAAATATTGGTAAAAACGAATATATATACGTAAAATCACACTACATGAATAACGTGAAAAAAGTCACTATATTACCATATTTGAGGATTTTAACTTCAAATCATAGAGCGAGGTTTCGTATTATTTAGATCCAAGAAAAGACATATGACAATGTTTGTTTCAAATATAAATGATAAAAATCAAAGTGTTTTCATTAGAATTAACTGAAATGTTCCTGATTTTCTGGTTATATTACCGATGGAAGATGTACACGTAAAACCGCTCTAATCCGGACTTCAAATCATAGAGCGAGGTATCGTATTATTTAGATCAGAGAAAAGACAAATGACAATGTTGTTTCAAATACAAATGATAAAAATCCATGTGTTTTCATTAGAATTAACTTAAATGTTCCTGATTTTCCGTTTATATTACCGATGGAAGATGTAAACGTAAAACCGCTCTAATCCGGCTGAAACGTCGATATATGCAATAAAAACAGAACTTCTCCCCATTCCAATATCTTACTCAGTAATTTAACGAGAAACAAATAGTTGATTGAAAATGAAGTGCTTAAGGTTAATTTCTAATCAATTATGTGTTTGCATAATTTTTATCGTATATATAATGAATTAATAGCAATAAACTGAAATTTCACAAAAACGTGGATAAACAGCAAAATATTGCCTAATTCGATGATATTTTGTTTATATCACATAAAGTAAAGGGAGATGATAAAGGTCAAAATATTGCTAAATTCGATGATTTTTAGTACGAAAAAAATGCAAGAAAACTTGCTTAAAACTGCAATATTATGCGAAATTCTGAGATTTGAAGGCCAAATCACATATCGTGATACTACATGAAACAGTATCGAAATATTGGTAAAAATGAATATATATACGTAAAATCACACTACATGAATAACGTGAAAAAAGTCACTATATTACCATATTTGAGGATTTTAACTTCAAATCATAGAGCGAGGTTTCGTATTAATTAGACCCTAGAAAAGACATGTGACAATGTTGTTTCAAATGCAAATGATAAAAATCAAAGTATTTTCATTAGAATTAACTGAAATGTTCCTGATTTTCTGGTTATATTACCGATGGAAGATGTACATGTAAAATCGCTCTAATCCGGCTGAAACGTCGATATATGCAATAAAAACAGAACTTCTCCCCTTTCCAATATCTTACTCAGCATTTTAACGAGAAACAAATAGTTGATTGTAAATGAAGTGTTTAAGGTTAATTTCTAATCAATTATGTGTTTGCATAATTTTTATCGTATATATAATGAATTAATAACAATAAAATGAAAATTCACAAAACGTGGAAAAACGGCAAAATATTGCCTAATTCGATGATATATTTTCTTTAAGTCACATAAAGGAAAAGGGGATGATAAAGGTCAAAATATTGCTAAATTCGATGATTTTTAGTACAAAACAAAATGGAAGAAAACTTGCTTAAAAATGCAAAATTTGCGAAATTCTAAGATTTGAAGGCCAAATCACATATCGTGAGAAAACATGAAGTAGTATTGAAATATTGGTAAAAACGAATATATATACGTAAAATCACACTACATAAATAACGTGAAAAAAATCACTATATTACCATATTGGAGGATTTTAACTTCAAATCATAGAGCGAGGTTTCGTATTATTTAGACCCTAGAAAAGATATATGACAATGTTGTTTCAAATACAAATGATAAAAGTCAGTGTTTTCATTAGAATTAACTGAAATGTTCCTGATTTTCTGGTTATATTACCGATGGAAGATGTACACGTAAAACCGCTCTAATCCGGCTGAAACGTCGATATATGCAATAAAAACAGAACTTCTCCCCTTTTCAATATCTTACTCAGTATTTTAACGAGAAACAAATAGACGATTGAAAATAAAGTATTTAAGGTTATTTTCTGATCAATTATGTGTTTGCATAATTTTTATCGTATATATAATGAATTAATTACAATAAACAGAAAATTAACAAAACGTGGAAAAACTGCAAAATATTGCTGAATTTTTTTATATTTTGTTTAAGTCACTTAAAGGAAAAGGGGATGATAAAGGTCAAAATATTGCTAAATTCGATGATTTTTAGTACAAAACAAAATGGAAGAAAACTTGCTTAAAAATGCAAAATTTGCGAAATTCTGAGATTTGAAGGCCAAATCACATATCGTGAGAAAACATGAAGTAGTATCGAAATATTGGTTAAAACGAATATATTCACGTAAAATCACACTACATGAATAACGTGAAAAAAGTCACTATATTACCATATTTGAGGATTTTAACTTCAAATCATAGAGCGAAGTTTCGTATTATTTAGACCCTAGAAAAGACATATGACAATGTTGATTCAAATACAAATGATAAAAATCAAAGAGTTTTTATTAGAATTAACTGAAATGTTCCTGATTTTCTGGTTATATTACCGATGGAAGATGTACACGTAAAACCGCTCAAATCCGGCTGAAACGTCGATATATGCAATAAAAACAGAACTTCTCCCCTTTCCAATATCTTACTCATTATTTTAACGAGAAACAAATTGTTGATTGAAAATGAAGTGTTTAAGGTTAATTTCTAATCAATTATGTGTTTGCATCATTTTTATCGTATATTTATTGAATTAATAGCAATAAACTGAAAATTCACAAAAAAGTGGAAAAACAGCAAAATATTGCCTAATTCGATGATATTTTGTTTAAATCACAATAGGAAAAGAGGATGATAAAGGTCAAAATATTCCTAAATTCGATGATTTTTAGTACGAAACAAAATGCAAGAAAACTTGCTTAAAATGCAATATTATGCGAAAATCAGATATATGAAGCCCAAATCACATATCGTGATACTACATGAAATAGTATCGAAATATTGGTAAAAATGAATATATTTACGTAATATCAAACTACATGAAAAACGTGAAAAAAGTCATTATTATACCAAATTTGAGGATTGTAACTTTAAATCATACAGCGACCTTTCGTATTTTTTAGACCTTAGAAAGGACGTATAAAGATGTTGCTTCCAATACAAATGATAAAAATCAATGTGTTTTCATTAAAATTAACTAAAATGTTCCTGGTTTTCGGTTTATATTACCGATGGAAGATGTACACGTAAAACCGTTCTAATCCGGCTGAAACGTCGATATATGCAATAAAAACAGAACTTCTCCCCATTCGAATATCTTACTCAGTATTTTAACGAGAAACAAATAGTTGATTGAAAATTAAGTGTTTAAGGTTAATTTCTAATCAATTATGTGTTTGCATAATTTTTATCGTATATATAATGAATTAATAGCAATAAACTGAAATTTCACAAAAACGTGGATAAACAGCAAAATATTGCCTAATTCGATGATATTTTGTTAATATCACATAAAGTAAAGGGAGATGATAAAGGTCAAAATATTGCTAAATTCGATGACTTTTAGTACAAAACAAAATGCAAGAAAACTTCCTTCAAAATGCAAAATTATGCGAAAATCTGAGATATGAAGGCCAAATCACATATCGTGATACTACATGAAATAGTATCGAAATATTGGTAAAAATGAATATATATAGATATATGTATATCAAACTACATGAAAAACGTGAAAAAAAGTCATTATTATACCAAATTCGAAATATTGGTAAAAATGAATATATTTACGTAATATCAAACTACATGAAAAACGTGAAAAAAGTCATTATTATACCAAATTTGAGGATTGTAACTTTAAATCATACAGCGACCTTTCGTATTTTTTAGACCCTAGAAAGGACGTATAAAGATGTTGCTTCCAATACAAATGATAAAAATCAATGTGTTTTCATTAAAATTAACTAAAATGTTCCTGGTTTTCGGTTTATATTACCGATGGAAGATGTACACGTAAAACCGTTCTAATCCGGCTGAAACGTCGATATATGCAATAAAAACAGAACTTCTCCCCATTCCAATATCTTACTCAGTATTTTAACGAGAAACAAATAGTTGATTGAAAATTAAGTGTTTAAGGTTAATTTCTAATCAATTATGTGTTTGCATAATTTTTATCGTATATATAATGAATTAATAGCAATAAACTGAAATTTCACAAAAACGTGGATAAACAGCAAAATATTGCCTAATTCGATGATATTTTGTTAATATCACATAAAGTAAAGGGAGATGATAAAGGTCAAAATATTGCTAAATTCGATGACTTTTAGTACAAAACAAAATGCAAGAAAACTTCCTTCAAAATGCAAAATTATGCGAAAATCTGAGATATGAAGGCCAAATCACATATCGTGATACTACATGAAATAGTATCGAAATATTGGTAAAAATGAATATATATAGATATATGTATATCAAACTACATGAAAAACGTGAAAAAAAGTCATTATTATACCAAATTTGAGGATTGTAACTTTAAATCATACAGCGTCCTTTCGTATTTTTTAGACCCTAGAAAGGACCCATAAAGATGTTGCTTCCAATACAAATGATAAAAATCAATGTGTTTTCATTAAAATTAACTAAAATGTTCCTGGTTTTCGGTTTATATTACCGATGGAAGATGTACACGTAAAACCGTTCTAATCCGGCTGAAACGTCGATATCTGCAATAAAAACAGAACTTCTCCCCTTTTCAATATCTTACTCAGTATTTTAACGAGAAACAAATAGATGATTGAAAATTAAGTATTTAAGGTTATTTTCTGATCAATTATGTGTTTGCATAATTTTTATCGTATATATAATGAATTAATAACAATTAAATGAAAATTCACAAAACGTGGAAAAACGGCAAAATATTGCCTAATTCGATGATATATTTTGTTTAAGTCACATAAAGGAAAAGGAGATGATAAAGGTCAAAATATTGCTAAATTCGATGATTTTTAGTACAAAACAAAATGGAAGAAAACTTGCTTAAAATGCAAAATTTGCGAAATTCTGAGATTTGAAGGCCAAATCACATATCGTGAGAAAACATAAAGTAGTATCGAAATATTGGTAAAAACGAATATATATACGTAAAATCACACTACATAAATAACGTGAAAAAAGTCACTATATTACCATATTTGAGGATTTTAACTTCAAATCATAGAGCGAAGTTCGTATTATTTAGACCCTAGAAAAGACATATGACAATGTTGTTTCAAATACAAATGATAAAAATCAAAATGTTTTCATTAGAATTAACTGAAATGTTCCTGATTTTCTGGTTATATTACCGATGGAAGATGTACACGTAAAACCGCTCTAATCCGGCTGAAACGTCGATATATGCAATAAAAACAGAACTTCTCCCCTTTCCAATATCTTACTCAGTATTTTAACGAGAAACAAATAGTTGATTGAAAATGAAGTGTTTAAGGTTAATTTCTAATCAATTATGTGTTTGCATCATTTTTATCGTATATTTAATGAATTAATAGCAATAAACTTAAAATTCACAAAAACGTGGAAAAACAGCAAAATATTGCCTAATTCGATGATATTTTGTTTAAATCACAATAGGAAAAGAGGATGATAAAGGTCAAAATATTGCTAAATTCGATAATTTTTAGTACAAAACAAGATGCAAGAAAACTTGCTTAAAAATGCAAAATTTGCGAAATTCTGAGATTTGAAGGCCAAATCACATATCGTGAGAAAACATAAAGTAGTATCGAAATATTGGTAAAAAACGAATATATATATGTAAAATCACACTACATGAATAACGTGAAAAAAGTCACTATATTACCATATTTGAGGATTGTAACTTTAAATCATACAGCGACCTTTCGTATTTTTTAGACCCTAGAAAGGACGTATAAAGATGTTGCTTCCAATACAAATGATAAAAATCAATGTGTTTTCATTAAAATTAACTAAAATGTTCCTGGTTTTCGGTTTATATTACCGATGGAAGATGTACACGTAAAACCGCTCTAATCCGGCTGAAACGTCGATATATGCAATAAAAACAGAACTTCTCCTCATTCCAATATCTTACTTAGTATTTTAACGAGAAACAAATAGTTGATTGAAAATGAAGTGTTTAAGGTTAATTTCTAATCAATTATGTGTTTGCATAATTTTTATCGTATATAAAATGAATTAATAGCAATAAACTGAAATTTCACAAAAACGTGGATAAACAGCAAAATATTGCCTAATTCGATGATATTTTGTTTATATCACATAAAGTAAAGGGAGATGATAAAGGTCAAAATATTGCTAAATTCGATGATTTTTAGTACAAAACAAAATGCAAGAAAACTTGCTTAAAAATGCAATATTATGCGAAATTCTGAGATTTGAAGGCCAAATCACATATCGTGATACTACATGAAACAGTATCGAAATATTGGTAAA
The DNA here is from genome assembly GCF_040958095.1 of Procambarus clarkii. Classification (NCBI taxonomy): domain Eukaryota; kingdom Metazoa; phylum Arthropoda; class Malacostraca; order Decapoda; family Cambaridae; genus Procambarus; species Procambarus clarkii. The sequence continues at coordinate 148,642 of NC_091193.1, read as the reverse complement.
AATGAATATATATACGTAAAATCACACTACATGAATAACGTGAAAAAAGTCACTATATTACCATATTTGAGGATTTTAACTTCAAATCATAGAGCGAGGTTTCGTATTAATTAGACCCTAGAAAAGACATATGACAATGTTGTTTCAAATACAAATGATAAAAATCAAAATGTTTTCATTAGAATTAACTGAAATGTTCCTGATTTTCTGGTTATATTACCGATGGAAGATGTACACGTAAAACCGCTCTAATCCGGCTGAAACGTCGATATATGCAATAAAAACAGAACTTCTCCCCTTTCCAATATCTTACTCAGTATTTTAACGAGAAACAAATAGTTGATTGAAAATGAAGTGTTTAAGGTTAATTTCTAATCAATTATGTGTTTGCATCATTTTTATCGTATATTTAATGAATTAATAGCAATAAACTGAAAATTCACAAAAACGTGGAAAAACAGCAAAATATTGCCTAATTCGATGATATTTTGTTTAAATCACAATAGGAAAAGAGGATGATAAAGGTCAAAATATTGCTAAATTCGAAAATTTTTAGTACAAAACAAGATGCAAGAAAACTTGCTTAAAAATGCAAAATTTGCGAAATTCTGAGATTTGAAGGCCAAATCACATATCGTGAGAAAACATAAAGTAGTATCGAAATATTGGTAAAAAACGAATATATATATGTAAAATCACACTACATGAATAACGTGAAAAAAGTCACTATATTACCATATTTGAGGATTGTAACTTTAAATCATACAGCGACCTTTCGTATTTTTTAGACCCTAGAAAGGACGTATAAAGATGTTGCTTCCAATACAAATGATAAAAATCAATGTGTTTTCATTAAAATTAACTAAAATGTTCCTGGTTTTCGGTTTATATTACCGATGGAAGATGTACACGTAAAACCGCTCTAATCCGGCTGAAACGTCGATATATGCAATAAAAACAGAACTTCTCCCCATTCCAATATCTTACTTAGTATTTTAACGAGAAATAAATAGTTGATTGAAAATGAAGTGTTTAAGGTTAATTTCTAATCAATTATGTGTTTGCATAATTTTTATCGTATATAAAATGAATTAATAGCAATAAACTGAAATTTCACAAAAACGTGGATAAACAGCAAAATTTTGCCTAATTCGATGATATTTTGTTTATATCACATAAAGTAAAGGGAGATGATAAAGGTCAAAATATTGCTAAATTCGATGATTTTTAGTACAAAACAAAATGCAAGAAAACTTGCTTAAAAATGCAATATTATGCGAAATTCTGAGATTTGAAGGCCAAATCACATATCGTGATACTACATGAAACAGTATCGAAATATTGGTAAAAATGAATATATATACGTAAAATCACACTACATGAATAACGTGAAAAAAGTCACTATATTACCATATTTGAGGATTTTAACTTCAAATCATAGAGCGAGGTTTCGTATTAATTAGACCCTAGAAAAGACATATGACAATGTTGTTTCAAATACAAATGATAAAAATCAAAGTATTTTCATTAAAATTAACTGAAATGTTCCTGATTTTCTGGTTATATTACCGATGGAAGATGTACACGTAAAACCGCTCTAATCCGGCTGAAACGTCGATATATGCAATAAAAACAGAACTTCTCCCCTTTCCAATATCTTACTCAGCATTTTAACGAGAAACAAATAGTTGATTGAAAATGAAGTGTTTAAGGTTAATTTCTAATCAATTATGTGTTTGCATAATTTTTATCGTATATTTATTGAATTAATAACAATAAACTGAAAATTCACAAAAACGTGGAAAAACGGCAAAATATTGCCTATTTCTATGATATTTTGTTTATATCACATAAAGGAAAAGAGATGATAAAGGTCAAAATATTGCTAAATTCGATGATTTTTAGTACAAAACAAAATGCAACAAAACTTGCTTAAAAATGCAAAATTTTCGAAATTCTGAGATATGAAGGCCAAATCACATATCGTGAGAAAACATGAAGCAGTATCGAAATATTGGTAAAAACGAATATATATATGTAAAATCACACTACATGAATAACGTGAAAAAGTCACTATATTGCCATATTTGAATATTTTAACTTCAAATCATAGAGCGATGTATCGTATTATTTAGATCCAAGAAAAGACATATGATAATGTTGTTTCAAATACAAATGATAAAAATCCATGTTTTTTCATTTGAATTAACTTCAATGTTCCTGATTTTCTGTTTATATTACCGATGGAAGATGTACACGTAAAACCGTTCTAATCCGGCTGAAACGTCGATATCTGCAATAAAAACAGAACGTCTCCCCTTTCCAATATCTTACTCACTATTTTAACGAGAAACAAATAGTTGATTGAAAATGAAGTGTTTAAGGTTAATTTCTAATCAATTTTGTGTTTGCATCATTTTTATCGTATATATAATGAATTAATAGCAATAAACTGAAATTTCACAAAAACGTGGATAAACAGCAAAATATTGCCTAATTCGATGATATTTTGTTAATATCACATAAAGTAAAGGGAGATGATAAAGGTCAAAATATTGCTAAATTCGATGATTTTTAGTACGAAAAAAATGCAAGAAAACTTGCTTAAAACTGCAATATTATGCGAAATTCTGAGATTTGAAGGCCAAATCACATATCGTGATACTACATGAAACAGTATCGAAATATTGGTAAAAATGAATATATATACGTAAAATCACACTACATGAATAACGTGAAAAAAGTCACTATATAACCATATTTGAGGATTTTAACTTCAAATCATAGAGCGAGGTTTCGTATTAATTAGACCCTAGAAAAGACATGTGACAATGTTGTTTCAAATGCAAATGATAAAAATCAAAGTATTTTCATTAGAATTAACTGAAATGTTCCTGATTTTCTGGTTATATTACCGATGGAAGATGTACACGTAAAATCGCACTAATCCGGCTGAAACGTCGATATATGCAATAAATACAGAACTTCTCCCCTTTCCAATATCTTACTCAGCATTTTAACGAGAAACAAATAGTTGATTGTAAATGAAGTGTTTAAGGTTAATTTCTAATCAATTATGTGTTTGCATAATTTTTATCGTATATATAATGAATTAATAACAATAAAATGAAAATTCACAAAACGTGGAAAAACGGCAAAATATTGCCTAATTCGATGATATATTTTGTTTAAGTCACATAAAGGAAAAGGGGATGATAAAGGTCAAAATATTGCTAAATTCGATGATTTTTAGTACAAAACAAAATGGAAGAAAACTTGCTTAAAAATGCAAAATTTGCGAAATTCTAAGATTTGAAGGCCAAATCACATATCGTGAGAAAACATGAAGTAGTATCGAAATATTGGTAAAAACGAATATATATACTTAAAATCACACTACATAAATAACGTGAAAAAAATCACTATATTACCATATTGGAGGATTTTAACTTCAAATCATAGAGCGAGGTTTCGTATTATTTAGACCCTAGAAAAGATATATGACAATGTTGTTTCAAATACAAATGATAAAAATCAGTGTTTTCATTAGAATTAACTGAAATGTTCCTGATTTTCTGGTTATATTACCGATGGAAGATGTACACGTAAAACCGCTCTAATCCGGCTGAAACGTCGATATATGCAATAAAAACAGAACTTCTCCCCTTTTCAATATCTTACTCAGTATTTTAACGAGAAACAAATAGACGATTGAAAATAAAGTATTTAAGGTTATTTTCTGATCAATTATGTGTTTGCATAATTTTTATCGTATATATAATGAATTAATTACAATAAACAGAAAATTCACAAAACGTGGAAAAACTGCAAAATATTGCCGAATTTTTTTATATTTTGTTTAAGTCACTTAAAGGAAAAGGGGATGATAAAGGTCAAAATATTGCTAAATTCGATGATTTTTAGTACAAAACAAAATGGAAGAAAACTTGCTTAAAAATGCAAAATTTGCGAAATTCTGAGATTTGAAGGCCAAATCACATATCGTGAGAAAACATGAAGTAGTATCGAAATATTGGTTAAAACGAATATATATACGTAAAATCACACTACATGAATAACGTGAAAAAAGTCACTATATTACCATATTTGAGGATTTTAACTTCAAATCATAGAGCGAGGTTTCGTATTATTTAGACCCTAGAAAAGATATATGACAATGTTGTTTCAAATACAAATGATAAAAATCAGTGTTTTCATTAGAATTAACTGAAATGTTCCTGATTTTCTGGTTATATTACCGATGGAAGATGTACACGTAAAACCGCTCTAATCCGGCTGAAACGTCGATATATGCAATAAAAACAGAACTTCTCCCCTTTTCAATATCTTACTCAGTATTTTAACGAGAAACAAATAGACGATTGAAAATAAAGTATTTAAGGTTATTTTCTGATCAATTATGTGTTTGCATAATTTTTATCGTATATATAATGAATTAATTACAATAAACAGAAAATTCACAAAACGTGGAAAAACTGCAAAATATTGCCGAATTTTTTGATATTTTGTTTAAGTCACTTAAAGGAAAAGGGGATGATAAAGGTCAAAATATTGCTAAATTCGATGATTTTTAGTACAAAACAAAATGGAAGAAAACTTGCTTAAAAATGCAAAATTTGCGAAATTCTGAGATTTGAAGGCCAAATCACATATCGTGAGAAAACATGAAGTAGTATCGAAATATTGGTTAAAACGAATATATATACGTAAAATCACACTACATGAATAACGTGAAAAAAGTCACTATATTACCATATTTGAGGATTTTAACTTCAAATCATAGAGCGAAGTTTCGTATTATTTAGACCCTAGAAAAGACATATGACAATGTTGATTCAAATACAAATGATAAAAATCAAAGAGTTTTTATTAGAATTAACTGAAATGTTCCTGATTTTCTGGTTATATTACCGATGGAACATGTACACGTAAAACCGCTCAAATCCGGCTGAAACGTCGATATATGCAATAAAAACAGAACTTCTCCCCTTTCCAATATCTTACTCAGTATTTTAATGAGAAACAAATAGTTGATTGAAAATGAAGTGTTTAAGGTTAATTTCTAATCAATTATGTGTTTGCATCATTTTTATCGTATATTTAATGAATTAATAGCAATAAACTGAAAATTCACAAAATCGTGGAAAAACAGCAGAATATTGCCTAATTCGATGATATTTTGTTTATATCACATAAAGGAAAAGGGGATGATAAACGTCAAAATATTGCTGAATTCGATGATTTTTAGTACGAAACAAAATGCAAGAAAACTTGCTTAAAATGCAATATTATGCGAAAATCAGATATATGAAGCCCAAATCACATATCGTGATACTACATGAAATAGTATCGAAATATTGGTAAAAATGAATATATTTACGTAATATCAAACTACATGAAAAACGTGAAAAAAGTCATTATTACACCAAATTTGAGGATTGTAACTTTAAATCATACAGCGACCTTTCGTATTTTTTAGACCCTAGAAAGGACGTATAAAGATGTTGCTTCCAATACAAATGATAAAAATCAATGTGTTTTCATTAAAATTAACTAAAATGTTCCTGGTTTTCGGTTTATATTACCGATGGAAGATGTACACGTAAAACCGTTCTAATCCGGCTGAAACGTCGATATATGCAATAAAAACAGAACTTCTCCCCATTCCAATATCTTACTCAGTATTTTAACGAGAAACAAATAGTTGATTGAAAATGAAGTGTTTAAGGTTAATTTCTAATCAATTATGTGTTTGCATAATTTTTATCGTATATATAATGAATTAATAGCAATAAACTGAAATTTCACAAAAACGTGGATAAACAGCAAAATATTGCCTAATTCGATGATATTTTGTTTATATCACATAAAGGAAAAGATGATGATAAAGGTCAAAATATTGCTAAATTCGATGATTTTTAGTACAAAACAAAATGCAACAAAACTTGCTTAAAAATGCAAAATTTTCGAAATTCTGAGATATGAAGGCCAAATCACATATCGTGAGAAAACATGAAGCAGTATCGAAATATTGGTAAAAACGAATATATATACGTAAAAGCACACTGCATGAATAACGTGAAAAGTCATTATTATAACAAATTTGAGGATTTTAACTTCAAATCATAGAGCGACGTTTCGTATTTTTTAGACCCTAGAAAAGACGTATAAAGATGTTGTTTCCAATACAAATAATAAAAATCAATGTGTTTTCATTAAAATTACCTAAAATGTTCCTGATTTTCGGTTTATATTACCGATAGAAGATGTACACGTAAAACCACTCTAATCCGGCTGAAACGTCGATATATGCAATAAAAACAGAACTTCTCCCCATTCCAATATCTTACTCAGTATTTTAACGAGAAACAAATAGTTGATTGAAAATGAAGTGTTTAAGGTTAATTTCTAATCAATTATGTGTTTGCATAATTTTTATCGTTTATTTAATGAATTAATAGCAATAAACTGAAAATTCACAAAAACGTGGAAAAACAGCAAAATATTACCTAATTCGATGATATTTTGTTTATATCACATAAAGGAAAAGGGGATGATAAACGTCAAAATATTGCCGAATTCGATGATTTTTAGTACGAAACAAAATGCAAGAAAACTTGCTTAAAATTCAATATTATGCGAAAATTTGAGATATGAAGGCCAAATCACATATCGTGATACTACATGAAATAGTATCGAAATATTGGTAAAAATGAATATATTTACGTAATATCAAACTACATGAAAAACGTGAAAAAGTCATTATTATACCAAATTTGAGGATTTTAACTTCGAATCATAGAGCAACCTTTCGTATTTTTTAGACCCTAGAAAGGACGTATAAAGAGGGTGCTTCCAATACAAATGATAAAAATCAGTGTGTTTTCATTAAAATTAACTAAAATGTTCCTGGTTTTCGGTTTATATTACCGATGGAAGATGTACACGTAAAACCACTTTAATCCGGCTGAAACGTCGATATATGCAATAAAAACAGAACTTCTCCCCATTCCAATATCTTACTCAGTATTTTAACGAGGAACAAATAGTTGATTGAAAATGAAGTGTTTAAGGTTATTTTCTAATCAATTATGTGTTTGCATCATTTTTATCGTATATTTAATGAATTAATAGCAATAAACTGAAAATTCACAAAAACGTGGAAAAACAGCAAAATATTGCCTAATTCGATGATATTTAGTTTATATCACATAAAGGAAAAGGGGATGATAAACGTCAAAATATTGCTGAATTCGATGATTTTTAGTACGAAACAAAATGCAAGAAAACTTGCTTAAAATGCAATATTATGCGAAAATCTGAGATATGAAGGCCAAATCACATATCGTGATACTACATGAAATAGTATCGAAATATTGGTAAAAATGAATATATTTACGTAATATCAAACTATATGAAAACGTGAAAAAAGTCATTATTATACCAAATTTGAGGATTTTAACTTCGAATCATACAGCGACTTTTCGTATTTTTTAGACCCTAGAAAACACGTATAAAGATGTTGCTTCCAATACAAATGATAAAAATCAATGTGTTTTCATTAAAATTAACTAAAATGTTTCTGATTTTCGGTTTATATTACCGATGGAAAATGTACACGTAAAACCGTTCTAATCCGGCTGAAACGTCGATATATGCAATAAAAACAGAACTTCTCACCTTTTCATTATCTTACTTAGTATTTTAACGAGAGATAAATAGTTGATTGAAAATGAAGTATTTAAGGTTATTTTCTGATCAATTATGTGTTTGCATAATTTTAATCGTATATTTATTGAATTAATAACAATAAACTGAAAATTCACAAAAACGTTGAAAAACAGCAAAATATTGCCTAATTCGATGATATTTTGTTTATATCACATAAAGGAAAAGGGGATGATAAACGTCAATATATTGCTGAATTCGATGATTTTTAGTACGAAACAAAATGCAAGAAAACTTGCTTAAAATGCAATATTATGCGAAAATCTGAGATTTGAAGGCCAAATCACATATCGTGATACTACATGAAATAGTATCGAAATATTGGTAAAAATGAATATATTTACGTAATATCAAACTACATGAAAAACGTGAAAAAAGTCATTATTATACCAAATTTGAGGATTGTAACTTTAAATCATACAGCGACCTTTCGTAATTTTTAGACCATAGAAAGGACGTATAATGATGTTGCTTCCAATACAAATGATAAAAATCAATGTGTTTTCATTAAAATTAACTAAAATGTTCCTGATTTTCGGTTTATATTACCGATGGAAGATGTACACGTAAAACCGTTCTAATCCGGCTGAAACGTCAATATCTGCAATAAAAACAGAACTCCCCTTTTCAATATCTTACTCAGTATTTTAACGAGAAACAAATAGATGATTGAAAATGAAGTATTTAAGGTTAATTTCTAATCAATTATGTGTTTGCATCATTTTTATCGTATATTTAATGAATTAATAGCAATAAACTGAAAATTCACAAAAACGTGGAAAAACGGCAAAATATTGCCTAATTCGATGATATATTTTGTTTAAGTCACATAAAGGAAAAGGGGATGATAAAGGTCAAAATATTGCTAAATTCGATGATTGATAGTACAAAACAAAATGGAAGAAAACTTGCTTAAAAATGCAAAATTTGCGAAATTCTGAGATTTGAAGGCCAAATCACATAACGTGAGAAAACATGAAGTAGTATCGAAATATTGGTAAAAACGAATATATATACGTAAAATCACACTACATAAATAACGTGAAAAAAAGTCACTATATTACCATATTTGAGGATTTTAACTTCAAATCATAAAGCGAGGTTTCGTATTATTTAGACCCTAGAAAAGACACATGACAATGTTGTTTCAAATACAAATGATAAAAATCAAAGTGTTTTCATTAGAATTAACTGAAATGTTCCTGATTTTCTGGTTATATTACCGATGGAAGATGTACACGTAAAACCGCTCTAATCCGGCTGAAACGTCGATATATGCAATAAAAACAGAACTTCTCCCCTTTCCAATATCTTACTCAGTATTTTAACGAGAAACAAATAGTTGATTGAAAATGAAGTGTTTAAGGATAATTTCTAATCAATTATGTGTTTGCATAATTTTTATCGTATATATAATGAATTAATAGCAATAAACTGAAAATTCACAAAAACGTGGAAAAACAGCAAAATATTGCCTAATTCGATGATATTTTGTTTATATCACATAAAGGAAAAGGGGATAATAAACGTCAAAATAATGCTGAATTCGATGATTTTTAGTACGAAACAAAATGCAAGAAAACTTGCTTAAAATGCAATATTATGCGAAAATCTGATATATGAAGGCCAAATCACATATCGTGATACTACATGAAATAGTATCGAAATATTGGTAAAAATGAATATATTTACGTAATATCAAACTATATGAAAAACGTGAAAAAAGTCATTATTATACCAATTTTGAGGATTTTAACTTCGAATCATACAGCGACTTTTCGTATTTTTTAGACCCTAGAAAAGACGTATAAAGATGTTGCTTCCAATACAAATGATAAAAATCAATGTGTTTTCATTAAAATTAACTAAAATGTTCCTGATTTTCGGTTTATATTACCGATGGAAAATGTACACGTAAAACCGTTCTAATCCGGCTGAAACGTCGATATATGCAATAAAAACAGAACTTCTCACCTTTTCATTATCTTACTCAGTATTTTAACGAGAAACAAATAGATGATTGAAAATGAAGTATTTAAGGTTATTTTCTGATCAATTATGTGTTTGCATAATTTTTATCGTATATATAATGAATTAATAACAATAAACTGAAAATTCACAAAACGTGGAAAAACGGCAAAATATTGCCTAATTCGATGATATTTTGTTTAAGTCACATAAAGGAAAAGGGGATGATAAAGGTCAAAATATTGCTAAATTCGATGATTTTTAGTACAAAACAAAATGGAAGAAAACTTGCTTCAAAATGCAAAATTTGCGAAATTCTGAGATTTGAAGGCCAAATCACATATCGTGAGATAACATGAAGTAGTATCGAAATATTGGTAAAAACGAATATATATACGAAAAATTACACTACATGAATAAAGTGAAAAAAGTCACTATATTACCATATTTGAGGATTTTAACTTCAAATCATAGAGCGAGGTTTCGTATTATTTAGATCCAAGAAAAGACATATGACAATGTTTTTTTAAATACAAATGATAAAAATCTAAGTGTTTTCATTAGAATTAGCTGAAATGTTCCTGATTTTCCGGTTATATTACCGATGGAAGATGTGCACGTAAAACCGCTCTAATCCGGCTGAAACGTCGATATATGCAATAAAAACAGAACTTCTCCCCTTTCCAATATCTTACTCAGTATTTTAACGAGAAACAAATAGTTGATTGAAAATGAAGTATTTAAGGTTATTTTCTGATCAATTATGTGTTTGCATAATTTTTATCGTATATTTATTGAATTAATAACAATAAACTAAAAAATTCACAAAAACGTTGAAAAACGGCAAAATATTGCCTAATTCGATGATATTTTGTTTATATCACATAAAGGAAAAGGAGATGATAAAGGTCAAAATATTGCTAAATTCGATGATTTTTAGTACAAAACAAAATGCAACAAAACTTGCTTAAAAATGCAAAATTTTCGAAATTCTGAGATATGAAGGCCATATCACATATCGTGAGAAAACATGAAGCAGTATCGAAATATTGGTAAAAACGAATATATATACGTAAAAGCACACTACATGAATAACGTGAAAAAAGTCATTATTATACCAAATTTGAGGATTTTAACTTCGAATCATAGAGCGACGTTTCGTATTCTTTAGACCCTAGAAAAGACGTATAAAGATGTTGCTTCCAATACAAATAATAAAAATCAATGTGTTTTCATTAAAATTAACTAAAATGTTCCTGATTTTCGGTTTATATTACCGATGGAAGATGTACACGTAAAACCGTTCTAATCCAGCTGAAACGTCGATATATGCAATAAAAACAGAACTTCTCCCCTTTTCAATATCTTACTCAGTATTTTAAGGAGAAACAAATAGATGATTGAAAATGAAGTATTTAAGGTTATTTTCTGATCAATTATGTGTTTGCATAATTTTTATCGTATATTTATTGAATTAATAGCAATAAACTGAAAATTCACAAAAACGTGGAAAAACAGCAAAATATTGCCTAATTCGATGATATTTTGTTTATATCACAAAAAGGAAAAGGGATTGATAAACCTCAAAATATTGCTGAATTCGATGATTTTTAGTACGAAACAAAATGCAAGAAAACTTGCTTAAAATGCAATATTATGCGAAAATCTGAGATATGAAGGCCAAATCACATATCGTGATACTACATGAAACAGTATCGAAATATTGGTAAAAATGAATATATATACGTAAAATCACACTACATGAATAACGTGAAAAAAGTCACTATATTACCATATTTTAGGATTTTAACTTCAAATCATAGAGCGAGGTTTCGTATTAATAAGACCCTAGAAAAGACATATGACAATGTTGTTTCAAATACAAATGATAAAAATCAAAGTATTTTCATTAGAATTAACTGAAATGTTCCTGATTTTCTGGTTATATTACCGATGGAAGATGTACACGTAAAACCGCTCTAATCCGGCTGAAACGTCGATATATGCAATAAAAACAGAACTTCTCCCCTTTCCAATATCTTACTCAGTATTTTAACGAGAAACAAATAGTTGATTGAAAATGAAGTGTTTAAGGTTAATTTCTAATCAATTATGTGTTTGCATCATTTTTATCGTATATTTATTGAATTAATAGCAATAAGCTGAAAATTCACAAAAACGTTGAAAAACAGCAAAATATTGCCTAATTCGATGATATTTTGTTTATATCACATAAAGGAAAAGGAGATGATAAACGCCAAAATATTGCTGAATTCGATGATTTTTAGTACGAAACAAAATGCAAGAAATCTTGCTTAAACTGCAATATTATGCGAAAATCTGAGATATGAAGGCCAAATCACATATCGTGATACTACATGAAATAGTATCGAAATATTGGTAAAAATGAATATATTTACGTAATATCAAACTACATGAAAAACGTGAAAAAAGTCATTATTATACCAAATTTGAGGATTGTAACTTTAAATCATACAGCGACCTTTCGTAATTTTTAGACCATAGAAAGGACGTATAATGATGTTGCTTCCAATACAAATGATAGAAATCAATGTGTTTTCATTAAAATTAACTAAAATGTTCCTGATTTTCGGTTTATATTACCGATGGAAGATGTACACGTAAAACCGTTCTAATCCGGCTGAAACGTCGATATCTGCAATAAAAACAGAACTCCCCTTTTCAATATCTTACTCAGTATTTTAACGAGAAACAAATAGATGATTGAAAATGAAGTATTTAAGGTTAATTTCTAATCAATTATGTGTTTGCATCATTTTTATCGTATATTTAATGAATTAATAGCAATAAACTGAAAATTGACAAAAACGTGGAAAAACGGCAAAATATTGCCTAATTCGATGATATATTTTGTTTAAGTCACATAAAGGAAAAGGGGATGATAAAGGTCAAAATATTGCTAAATTCGATGATTGATAGTACAAAACAAAATGGAAGAAAACTTGCTTAAAAATGCAAAATTTGCGAAATTCTGAGATTTGAAGGCCAAATCGTGAGAAAACATGAAGTAGTATCGAAATATTGGTAAAAACGAATATATATACGTAAAATCACACTACATAAATAACGTGAAAAAAGTCACTATATTACCATATTTGAGGATTTTAACTTCAAATCATAAAGCGAGGTTTCTTATTATTTAGACCCTAGAAAAGACATATAACAATGTTGTTTCAAATACAAATGATAAAAATCAAAGTGTTTTCATTAGAATTAACTGAAATGTTCCTGATTTTCTGGTTATATTACCGATGGAAGATGTACACGTAAAACCGCTCTAATCCGGCTGAAACGTCGATATATGCAATAAAAACAGACCTTCTCCCCTTTCCAATATCTTACTCAGTATTTTAACGAGAAACAAATAGTTGATTGAAAATGAAGTATTTAAGGTTATTTTCTGATCAATTATGTGTTTGCATAATTTTTATCGTATATTTATTGAATTAATAACAATAAACTGAAAATTCACAAAAACGTGGAAAAACAGCAAAATATTGCCTAATTCGATGATATTTTGTTTATATCACAAAAAGGAAAAGGGATTGATAAACGTCAAAATATTGCTGAATTCGATGAATTTTAGTACGAAACAAAATGCAAGAAAACTTGCTTAAAATGCAATATGATGCAAAATCTGATATATGAAGGCCAAATCACATATCGTGATACTACATGAAATAGTATCGAAATATTGGTAAAAATGAATATATTTACGTAATATCAAACTATATGAAAAACGTGAAAAAAGTCATTATTATACCAAATTTGAGGATTTTAACTTCGAATCATACAGCGACTTTTCGTATTTTTTAGACCCTAGAAAAGACGTATAAAGATGTTGCTTCCAATACAAATGATAAAAATCAATGTGTTTTCATTAAAATTAACTAAAATGTTCCTGATTTTCGGTTTATATTACCGATGGAAAATGTACACGTAAAACCGTTCTAATCCGGCTGAAACGTCGATATATGCAATAAAAACAGAACTTCTCACCTTTTCATTATCTTACTCAGTATTTTAACGAGAAACAAATAGATGATTGGAAATGAAGTATTTAAGGTTATTTTCTGATCAATTATGTGTTTGCATCATTTTTATCGTATATTTAATGAATTAATAGCAATAAACTGAAAATTCACAAAAACGTGGAAAAACAGCAAAATATTGCCTAATTCGATGATATTTTGTTTATATCACATAAAGAAAAAGGGGATGATAAACGTCAAAATATTGCTGAATTCAATGATTTTTAGTACGTAACAAAATGCAAGAAAACTTTCTTAATATTATGCGAAAATATGAGATTTGAAGTTCAAATCACATATCGTGATACTACATGAAATAGTATCGAAATATTGGTAAAAATGAATATATTTACGTAATATCAAACTACATGAAAAACGTGAAAAAAGTCATTATTTTAACAAATTTGAGGATTTTAACTTCGAATCATACAGCGACCTTTCGTATTTTTTAGACCCTAGAAAAGATGTATAAAGATGTTGCTTCCAATACAAATGATAAAAATCAATGTATTTTCATTAAAATTAACTAAAATGTTCCTGATTTTCGGTTTATACTACCGATGGAAGATGTACACGTATAACCGTTCTAATCCGGCTGAAACGTCGATATATGCAATAAAAACAGAACTTCTCCCCTTTTCAATATCTTACTCAGTATTTTAACGAGAAACAAATAGATGATTGAAAATGAAGTATTTAAGGTTAGTTTCTGATCAAATATGTGTTTGCATAATTTTTATCGTATATATAATGAATTAATAACAATAAACTAAAAATTCACAAAAACGTGGAAAAACAGCAAAATATTGCCTAATTCGATGATATTTGGTTTAAATCACATAAATGAAAAGGGGATGATAAACGTCAAAATATTGCTGAATTCGATGATTTTTAATACGAAACAAAATGCAAGAAAACTTGCTTAAAATGCAATATTATGCGAAAATCTGATATATGAAGGCCAAATCGCATATCGTGATTCGACATGAAATAGTATCGAAATATTGGTAAAAATGAATATATTTACGTAATATCAAACTACATGAAAAACGTGAAAAGTCATTATTATACTATATTTGAGGATTTCAACTTCGCATCATAAAGCGACATTTCTTATTTTTTAGACCCTAGAAAAGACGTAAAAAAATGTGGCTTCCAATACAAATGATAAAAATCAATGTATTTTCATTAAAATTAACTAAAATGTTCCTGATTTTCGGTTTATATTACCGATGGAAGATGTACACGTAAAACCGCTCTAATCCGGCTGAAACGTCGATATATGCAATAAAAACAGAACTTCTCCCCTTTTCATTATCTTACTCAGTATTTTAACGAGAAACAAATAGATGATTGAAAATGAAGTGTTTAAGGTTAATTTCTAATCAATTATGTGTTTGCATCATTTTTATCGCATATATAATGAATTAATAACAATAAACTGAAAATTCACAAAAACGTGGAAAAACGGCAAAATATTGCCTAATTCGATGATATTTTGTTTAAATCACAATAGGAAAAGAGGATGATAAAGGTCAAAATATTGCTAAATTCGATGATTTTTAGTACAAAACAAAATGCAAGAAAACTTGCTTAAAAATGCAAAATTTGCGAAATTCTGAGATTTGAAGGCCAAATCACATATCGTGAGAAAACATGAAGTAGTATCGAAACATTGGTAAAAACGAATATATATATATGTAAAATCACACTACATGAATAACGTGAAAAAAGTCACTATATTACCATATTTGAGGATTTTAACTTCAAATCATAGAGCGAGGTATCGTATTATTTAGATCCAAGAAAAGACATATGACAATGTTGTTTCAAATACAAATGATAAAAATCCATGTGTTTTCATTAGAATTAACTTAAATGTTCCTGATTTTCCGTTTATATTACCGATGGAAGATATACACGTAAAACCACTCTAATCCGGCTGAAACGTCGATATATGCAATAAAAACAGAACTTCTCCCCATTCCAATATCTTACTCAGTATTTTAACGAGAAACAAATAGTTGATTGAAAATGAAGTGTTTAAGGTTAATTTCTAACAATTATGTGTTTGCATAATTATTATCGTATATATAATGAATTAATAGCAATAAACTGAAATTACACAATATATATATTTCACAAATTTCGAATATATATGTAAAATCACACTACATGAATAACGTGAAAAAAGTCACTATATTACCATATTTGACAATTTTAACTTCAAATCATAGAGCGAGGTATCGTATTATTTAGATCCAAGAAAAGACATATGACAATGTTGTTTCAAATACAAATGATAAAAATCAAAGTGTTTTCATTAGAATTCACTAAAATGTTCCTGATTTTCCGTTTATATTACCGATGGAAGATGTACACGTAAAACCACTCTAATCCGGCTGAAACGTCGATATATGCAATAAAAACAGAACTTCTCCCCATTCCAATATCTTACTCAGTATTTTAACGAGGAACAAATAGTTGATTGAAAATGAAGTGTTTAAGGTTATTTTCTAATCAATTATGTGTTTGCATCATTTTTATCGTATATTTAATGAATTAATAGCAATAAACTGAAAATTCACAAAAACGTGGAAAAACAGCAAAATATTGCCTAATTCGATGATATTTAGTTTATATCACATAAAGGAAAAGGGGATGATAAACGTCAAAATATTGCTGAATTCGATGATTTTTAGTACGAAACAAAATGCAAGAAAACTTGCTTAAAATGCAATATTATGCGAAAATCTGAGATATGAAGGCCAAATCACATATCGTGATACTACATGAAATAGTATCGAAATATTGGTAAAAATGAATATATTTACGTAATATCAAACTATATGAAAACGTGAAAAAAGTCATTATTATACCAAATTTGAGGATTTTAACTTCGAATCATACAGCGACTTTTCGTATTTTTTAGACCCTAGAAAACACGTATAAAGATGTTGCTTCCAATACAAATGATAAAAATCAATGTGTTTTCATTAAAATTAACTAAAATGTTTCTGATTTTCGGTTTATATTACCGATGGAAAATGTACACGTAAAACCGTTCTAATCCGGCTGAAACGTCGATATATGCAATAAAAACAGAACTTCTCACCTTTTCATTATCTTACTTAGTATTTTAACGAGAGATAAATAGTTGATTGAAAATGAAGTATTTAAGGTTATTTTCTGATCAATTATGTGTTTGCATAATTTTAATCGTATATTTATTGAATTAATAACAATAAACTGAAAATTCACAAAAACGTTGAAAAACAGCAAAATATTGCCTAATTCGATGATATTTTGTTTATATCACATAAAGGAAAAGGGGATGATAAACGTCAAAATATTGCTGAATTCGATGATTTTTAGTACGAAACAAAATGCAAGAAAACTTGCTTAAAATGCAATATTATGCGAAAATCTGAGATTTGAAGGCCAAATCACATATCGTGATACTACATGAAATAGTATCGAAATATTGGTAAAAATGAATATATTTACGTAATATCAAACTACATGAAAAACGTGAAAAAAGTCATTATTATACCAAATTTGAGGATTGTAACTTTAAATCATACAGCGACCTTTCGTAATTTTTAGACCATAGAAAGGACGTATAATGATGTTGCTTCCAATACAAATGATAAAAATCAATGTGTTTTCATTAAAATTAACTAAAATGTTCCTGATTTTCGGTTTATATTACCGATGGAAGATGTACACGTAAAACCGTTCTAATCCGGCTGAAACGTCGATATCTGCAATAAAAACAGAACTCCCCTTTTCAATATCTTACTCAGTATTTTAACGAGAAACAAATAGATGATTGAAAATGAAGTATTTAAGGTTAATTTCTAATCAATTATGTGTTTGCATCATTTTTATCGTATATTTAATGAATTAATAGCAATAAACTGAAAATTCACAAAAACGTGGAAAAACGGCAAAATATTGCCTAATTCGATGATATATTTTGTTTAAGTCACATAAAGGAAAAGGGGATGATAAAGGTCAAAATATTGCTAAATTCGATGATTGATAGTACAAAACAAAATGGAAGAAAACTTGCTTAAAAATGCAAAATTTGCGAAATTCTGAGATTTGAAGGCCAAATCACATAACGTGAGAAAACATAAAGTAGTATCGAAATATTGGTAAAAACGAATATATATACGTAAAATCACACTACATAAATAACGTGAAAAAAAGTCACTATATTACCATATTTGAGGATTTTAACTTCAAATCATAAAGCGAGGTTTCGTATTATTTAGACCCTAGAAAAGACACATGACAATGTTGTTTCAAATACAAATGATAAAAATCAAAGTGTTTTCATTAGAATTAACTGAAATGTTCCTGATTTTCTGGTTATATTACCGATGGAAGATGTACACGTAAAACCGCTCTAATCCGGCTGAAACGTCGATATATGCAATAAAAACAGAACTTCTCCCCTTTCCAATATCTTACTCAGTATTTTAACGAGAAACAAATAGTTGATTGAAAATGAAGTGTTTAAGGTTAATTTCTAATCAATTATGTGTTTGCATAATTTTTATCGTATATATAATGAATTAATAGCAATAAACTGAAAATTCACAAAAACGTGGAAAAACAGCAAAATATTGCCTAATTCGATGATATTTTGTTTATATCACATAAAGGAAAAGGGGATAATAAACGTCAAAATAATGCTGAATTCGATGATTTTTAGTACGAAACAAAATGCAAGAAAACTTGCTTAAAATGCAATATTATGCGAAAATCTGATATATGAAGGCCAAATCACATATCGTGATACTACATGAAATAGTATCGAAATATTGGTAAAAATGAATATATTTACGTAATATCAAACTATATGAAAAACGTGAAAAAAGTCATTATTATACCAATTTTGAGGATTTTAACTTCGAATCATACAGCGACTTTTCGTATTTTTTAGACCCTAGAAAAGACGTATAAAGATGTTGCTTCCAATACAAATGATAAAAATCAATGTGTTTTCATTAAAATTAACTAAAATGTTCCTGATTTTCGGTTTATATTACCGATGGAAAATGTACACGTAAAACCGTTCTAATCCGGCTGAAACGTCGATATATGCAATAAAAACAGAACTTCTCACCTTTTCATTATCTTACTCAGTATTTTAACGAGAAACAAATAGATGATTGAAAATGAAGTATTTAAGGTTATTTTCTGATCAATTATGTGTTTGCATAATTTTTATCGTATATATAATGAATTAATAACAATAAACTGAAAATTCACAAAACGTGGAAAAACGGCAAAATATTGCCTAATTCGATGATATTTTGTTTAAGTCACATAAAGGAAAAGGGGATGATAAAGGTCAAAATATTGCTAAATTCGATGATTTTTAGTACAAAACAAAATGGAAGAAAACTTGCTTCAAAATGCAAAATTTGCGAAATTCTGAGATTTGAAGGCCAAATCACATATCGTGAGATAACATGAAGTAGTATCGAAATATTGGTAAAAACGAATATATATACGAAAAATTACACTACATGAATAAAGTGAAAAAAGTCACTATATTACCATATTTGAGGATTTTAACTTCAAATCATAGAGCGAGGTTTCGTATTATTTAGATCCAAGAAAAGACATATGACAATGTTTTTTTAAATACAAATGATAAAAATCTAAGTGTTTTCATTAGAATTAACTGAAATGTTCCTGATTTTCCGGTTATATTACCGATGGAAGATGTGCACGTAAAACCGCTCTAATCCGGCTGAAACGTCGATATATGCAATAAAAACAGAACTTCTCCCCTTTCCAATATCTTACTCAGTATTTTAACGAGAAACAAATAGTTGATTGAAAATGAAGTATTTAAGGTTATTTTCTGATCAATTATGTGTTTGCATAATTTTTATCGTATATTTATTGAATTAATAACAATAAACTGAAAATTCACAAAAACGTTGAAAAACGGCAAAATATTGCCTAATTCGATGATATTTTGTTTATATCACATAAAGGAAAAGGAGATGATAAAGGTCAAAATATTGCTAAATTCGATGATTTTTAGTACAAAACAAAATGCAACAAAACTTGCTTAAAAATGCAAAATTTTCGAAATTCTGAGATATGAAGGCCATATCACATATCGTGAGAAAACATGAAGCAGTATCGAAATATTGGTAAAAACGAATATATATACGTAAAAGCACACTACATGAATAACGTGAAAAAAGTCATTATTATACCAAATTTGAGGATTTTAACTTCGAATCATAGAGCGACGTTTCGTATTCTTTAGACCCTAGAAAAGACGTATAAAGATGTTGCTTCCAATACAAATAATAAAAATCAATGTGTTTTCATTAAAATTAACTAAAATGTTCCTGATTTTCGGTTTATATTACCGATGGAAGATGTACACGTAAAACCGTTCTAATCCAGCTGAAACGTCGATATATGCAATAAAAACAGAACTTCTCCCCTTTTCAATATCTTACTCAGTATTTTAAGGAGAAACAAATAGATTATTGAAAATGAAGTATTTAAGGTTATTTTCTGATCAATTATGTGTTTGCATAATTTTTATCGTATATTTATTGAATTAATAGCAATAAACTGAAAATTCACAAAAACGTGGAAAAACAGCAAAATATTGCCTAATTCGATGATATTTTGTTTATATCACAAAAAGGAAAAGGGATTGATAAACCTCAAAATATTGCTGAATTCGATGATTTTTAGTACGAAACAAAATGCAAGAAAACTTGCTTAAAATGCAATATTATGCGAAAATCTGAGATATGAAGGCCAAATCACATATCGTGATACTACATGAAACAGTATCGAAATATTGGTAAAAATGAATATATATACGTAAAATCACACTACATGAATAACGTGAAAAAAGTCACTATATTACCATATTTGAGGATTTTAACTTCAAATCATAGAGCGAGGTTTCGTATTAATAAGACCCTAGAAAAGACATATGACAATGTTGTTTCAAATACAAATGATAAAAATCAAAGTATTTTCATTAGAATTAACTGAAATGTTCCTGATTTTCTGGTTATATTACCGATGGAAGATGTACACGTAAAACCGCTCTAATCCGGCTGAAACGTCGATATATGCAATAAAAACAGAACTTCTCCCCTTTCCAATATCTTACTCAGTATTTTAACGAGAAACAAATAGTTGATTGAAAATGAAGTGTTTAAGGTTAATTTCTAATCAATTATGTGTTTGCATCATTTTTATCGTATATTTATTGAATTAATAGCAATAAGCTGAAAATTCACAAAAACGTTGAAAAACAGCAAAATATTGCCTAATTCGATGATATTTTGTTTATATCACATAAAGGAAAAGGAGATGATAAACGCCAAAATATTGCTGAATTCGATGATTTTTAGTACGAAACAAAATGCAAGAAAACTTGCTTAAACTGCAATATTATGCGAAAATCTGAGATATGAAGGCCAAATCACATATCGTGATACTACATGAAATAGTATCGAAATATTGGTAAAAATGAATATATTTACGTAATATCAAACTACATGAAAAACGTGAAAAAAGTCATTATTATACCAAATTTGAGGATTGTAACTTTAAATCATACAGCGACCTTTCGTAATTTTTAGACCATAGAAAGGACGTATAATGATGTTGCTTCCAATACAAATGATAGAAATCAATGTGTTTTCATTAAAATTAACTAAAATGTTCCTGATTTTCGGTTTATATTACCGATGGAAGATGTACACGTAAAACCGTTCTAATCCGGCTGAAACGTCGATATCTGCAATAAAAACAGAACTCCCCTATTCAATATCTTACTCAGTATTTTAACGAGAAACAAATAGATGATTGAAAATGAAGTATTTAAGGTTAATTTCTAATCAATTATGTGTTTGCATCATTTTTATCGTATATTTAATGAATTAATAGCAATAAACTGAAAATTGACAAAAACGTGGAAAAACGGCAAAATATTGCCTAATTCGATGATATATTTTGTTTAAGTCACATAAAGGAAAAGGGGATGATAAAGGTCAAAATATTGCTAAATTCGATGATTGATAGTACAAAACAAAATGGAAGAAAACTTGCTTAAAAATGCAAAATTTGCGAAATTCTGAGATTTGAAGGCCAAATTGTGAGAAAACATGAAGTAGTATCGAAATATTGGTAAAAACGAATATATATACGTAAAATCACACTACATAAATAACGTGAAAAAAGTCACTATATTACCATATTTGAGGATTTTAACTTCAAATCATAAAGCGAGGTTTCTTATTATTTAGACCCTAGAAAAGACATATGACAATGTTGTTTCAAATACAAATGATAAAAATCAAAGTGTTTTCATTAGAATTAACTGAAATGTTCCTGATTTTCTGGTTATATTACCGATGGAAGATGTACACGTAAAACCGCTCTAATCCGGCTGAAACGTCGATATATGCAATAAAAACAGACCTTCTCCCCTTTCCAATATCTTACTCAGTATTTTAACGAGAAACAAATAGTTGATTGAAAATGAAGTATTTAAGGTTATTTTCTGATCAATTATGTGTTTGCATAATTTTTATCGTATATTTATTGAATTAATAACAATAAACTGAAAATTCACAAAAACGTGGAAAAACAGCAAAATATTGCCTAATTCGATGATATTTTGTTTATATCACAAAAAGGAAAAGGGATTGATAAACGTCAAAATATTGCTGAATTCGATGAATTTTAGTACGAAACAAAATGCAAGAAAACTTGCTTAAAATGCAATATGATGCAAAATCTGATATATGAAGGCCAAATCACATATCGTGATACTACATGAAATAGTATCGAAATATTGGTAAAAATGAATATATTTACGTAATATCAAACTATATGAAAAACGTGAAAAAAGTCATTATTATACCAAATTTGAGGATTTTAACTTCGAATCATACAGCGACTTTTCGTATTTTTTAGACCCTAGAAAAGACGTATAAAGATGTTGCTTCCAATACAAATGATAAAAATCAATGTGTTTTCATTAAAATTAACTAAAATGTTCCTGATTTTCGGTTTATATTACCGATGGAAGATGTACACGTAAAACCGTTCTAATCCGGCTGAAACGTCGATATATGCAAAAAAACAGAACTTCTCCCCTTTTCAATATCTTACTCAGTATTTTAACGAGAAACAAAAAGTTGATTGAAAATGAAGTGTTTAAGTTTAATTTCTAATCAATTATGTGTTTGCATCATTTTTATCGTATATTTAATGAATTAATAGCAATAAACTGAAAATTCACAAAAACGTGGAAAAACAGCAAAATATTGCCTAATTCGATGATATTTTGTTTATATCACATAAAGAAAAAGGGGATGATAAACGTCAAAATATTGCTGAATTCAATGATTTTTAGTACGTAACAAAATGCAAGAAAACTTTCTTAATATTATGCGAAAATATGAGATTTGAAGTTCAAATCACATATCGTGATACTACATGAAATAGTATCGAAATATTGGTAAAAATGAATATATTTACGTAATATCAAACTACATGAAAAACGTGAAAAAAGTCATTATTTTAACAAATTTGAGGATTTTAACTTCGAATCATACAGCGACCTTTCGTATTTTTTAGACCCTAGAAAAGATGTATAAAGATGTTGCTTCCAATACAAATGATAAAAATCAATGTATTTTCATTAAAATTAACTAAAATGTTCCTGATTTTCGGTTTATACTACCGATGGAAGATGTACACGTATAACCGTTCTAATCCGGCTGAAACGTCGATATATGCAATAAAAACAGAACTTCTCCCCTTTTCAATATCTTACTCAGTATTTTAACGAGAAACAAATAGATGATTGAAAATGAAGTATTTAAGGTTAGTTTCTGATCAAATATGTGTTTGCATAATTTTTATCGTATATATAATGAATTAATAACAATAAACTAAAAATTCACAAAAACGTGGAAAAACAGCAAAATATTGCCTAATTCGATGATATTTGGTTTAAATCACATAAATGAAAAGGGGATGATAAACGTCAAAATATTGCTGAATTCGATGATTTTTAATACGAAACAAAATGCAAGAAAACTTGCTTAAAATGCAATATTATGCGAAAATCTGATATATGAAGGCCAAATCGCATATCGTGATTCGACATGAAATAGTATCGAAATATTGGTAAAAATGAATATATTTACGTAATATCAAACTACATGAAAAACGTGAAAAGTCATTATTATACTATATTTGAGGATTTCAACTTCGCATCATAAAGCGACATTTCTTATTTTTTAGACCCTAGAAAAGACGTAAAAAAATGTGGCTTCCAATACAAATGATAAAAATCAATGTATTTTCATTAAAATTAACTAAAATGTTCCTGATTTTCGGTTTATATTACCGATGGAAGATGTACACGTAAAACCGCTCTAATCCGGCTGAAACGTCGATATATGCAATAAAAACAGAACTTCTCCCCTTTTCATTATCTTACTCAGTATTTTAACGAGAAACAAATAGATGATTGAAAATGAAGTGTTTAAGGTTAATTTCTAATCAATTATGTGTTTGCATCATTTTTATCGCATATATAATGAATTAATAACAATAAACTGAAAATTCACAAAAACGTGGAAAAACGGCAAAATATTGCCTAATTCGATGATATTTTGTTTAAATCACAATAGGAAAAGAGGATGATAAAGGTCAAAATATTGCTAAATTCGATGATTTTTAGTACAAAACAAAATGCAAGAAAACTTGCTTAAAAATGCAAAATTTGCGAAATTCTGAGATTTGAAGGCCAAATCACATATCGTGAGAAAACATGAAGTAGTATCGAAACATTGGTAAAAACGAATATATATATATGTAAAATCACACTACATGAATAACGTGAAAAAAGTCACTATATTACCATATTTGAGGATTTTAACTTCAAATCATAGAGCGAGGTATCGTATTATTTAGATCCAAGAAAAGACATATGACAATGTTGTTTCAAATACAAATGATAAAAATCCATGTGTTTTCATTAGAATTAACTTAAATGTTCCTGATTTTCCGTTTATATTACCGATGGAAGATATACACGTAAAACCACTCTAATCCGGCTGAAACGTCGATATATGCAATAAAAACAGAACTTCTCCCCATTCCAATATCTTACTCAGTATTTTAACGAGAAACAAATAGTTGATTGGAAATGAAGTGTTTAAGGTTAATTTCTAACAATTATGTGTTTGCATAATTATTATCGTATATATAATGAATTAATAGCAATAAACTGAAATTACACAATATATATATTTCACAAATTTCGAATATATATGTAAAATCACACTACATGAATAACGTGAAAAAAGTCACTATATTACCATATTTGACGATTTTAACTTCAAATCATAGAGCGAGGTATCGTATTATTTAGATCCAAGAAAAGACATATGACAATGTTGTTTCAAATACAAATGATAAAAATCAAAGTGTTTTCATTAGAATTCACTAAAATGTTCCTGATTTTCCGTTTATATTACCGATGGAAGATGTACACGTAAAACCACTCTAATCCGGCTGAAACGTCGATATATGCAATAAAAACAGAACTTCTCCCCATTCCAATATCTTACTCAGCATTTTAACGAGAAACAAATAGTTGATTGAAAATGAAGTGTTTAAGGTTAATTTCTAATCAATTATGTGTTTGCATCATTTTTATCGTATATTTAATGAATTAATAGCAATAAACTGAAAATTCACAAAAACGTGGAAAAACAGCAAAATATTGCCTAATTCGATGATATTTTGTTTATATCACATAAAGGAAAAGAGGATGATAAACGTCAAAATATTGCTGAATTCGATGATTTTAAGTACGAAACAAAATGCAAGAAAACTTGGTTAAAATGCAATATTATGCGAAAATCTGAGATATGAAGGCCAAATCACATATCGTGATACTACATGAAATAGTATCGAAATATTGATAAAAATGAATATATTTACGTAATATCAAACTACATGAAAAACGTGAAAAAAGTCATTATTATACCAAATTTGAGGATTGTAACTTTAAATCATACAGCGACCTTTCGTAATTTTTAGACCCTAGAAAGGACGTATAAAGATGTTGCTTCCAATACAAATGATAAAAATCAATGTGTTTTCATTAAAATTAACTAAAATGTTCCTGATTTTCGGTTTATATTACCGATGGAAGATGTACACGTAAAACAGTTCTAATCCGGCTGAAACGTCGATATCTGCAATAAAAACAGAACTTCTCCCCTTTTCAATATCTTACTCAGTATTTTAACGAGAAACAAATAGATGATTGAAAATGAAGTATTTAAGGTTATTTTCTGATCAATTATGTGTTTGCATAATTTTTATCGTATATATAATGAATTAATAACAATAAAATGAAAATTCACAAAACGTGGAAAAACGGCAAAATATTGCTTAATTCGATGATATATTTTGTTTAAGTCACATAAAGGAAAAGGGGATGATAAAGGTCAAAATATTGCTAAATTCGATGATTTTTAGTACAAAACAAAATGGAAGAAAACTTGCTTAAAAATGCAAAATTTGCGAAATTCTGAGATTTGAAGGCCAAATCACATATCGTGAGAAAACATGAAGTAGTATCGAAATATTGGTAAAAACGAATATATATACGTAAAATCACACTACATGAATAACGTGAAAAAAGTCACTATATTACCATATTTGAGGATTTTAACTTCAAATCATAGAGCGAGGTTTCGTATTATTTAGACCCTAGAAAAGACATATGACAATGTTGTTTCAAATACAAATGATAAAAATCAAAGTGTTTTCATTAGAATTAACGGAAATGTTCCTGATTTTCTGGTTATATTACCGATGGAAGATGTACACGTAAAACCGCTCTAATCCGGCTGAAACGTCGATATATGCAATAAAAACAGAACTTCTCCCCTTTCCAATATCAGTATTTTAACGAGAAACAAATAGTTGATTGAAAATGAAGTGTTTAAGGTTAATTTCTAATCAATTATGTGTTTGCATAATTTTTATCGTATATATAATGAATTAATAGCAATAAACTGAAATTTCACAAAAACGTGGATAAACAGCAAAATATTGCCTAATTCGATGATATTTTGTTTATATCACATAAAGTAAAGGGAGATGATAAAGGTCAAAATATTGCTAAATTCGATGATTTTTAGTACGAAAAAAATGCAAGAAAACTTGCTTAAAAATGCAATATTGTGCGAAATTCTGAGATTTGAAGGCCAAATCACATATCGTGATACTACATGAAACAGTATCGAAATATTGGTAAAAATGAATGTATATACGTAAAATCACACTACATGAATAACGTGAAAAAAGTCACTATATTACCATATTTGAGGATTTTAACTTCAAATCATAGAGCGAGGGTTCGTATTAATTAGACCCTAGAAAAGACATATGACAATGTTGTTTCAAATACAAATGATAAAAATCAAAGTATTTTCATTAGAATTAACTGAAATGTTCCTGATTTTCTGGTTATATTACCGATGGAAGAAGTACACGTAAAACCGCTCTAATCCGGCTGAAACGTCGATATATGCAATAAAAACAGAACTTCTCCCCTTTCCAATATCTTACTCAGTATTTTAACGAGAAACAAATAGTTTATTGAAAATGAAGTGTTTAAGGTTAATTTCTAATCAATTATGTGTTTGCATAATTTTTATCGTATATTTAATGAATTAATAGCAATAAACTGAAAATTCACGAAAACGTGGAAAAACAGCAAAATATTGCCTAATTCGATGATATTTTGTTTATATCTCATAAAGGAAAAAGGGATGATAAACGTCAAAATATTGCTGAATTCGATGATTTTTAGTACGAAACAAAATGCAAGAAAACTTGCTTAAAATGCAATATTATGCGAAAATCTGAGATATGAAGGCCAAATCACATATCGTGATACTACATGAAATAGTATCGAAATATTGGAAAAAATTAATATATTTACGTAATATCAAACTACATGAAAAACGTGAAAAAAGTCATTATTATACCAAATTTGAGGATTGTAACTTTAAATCATACAGCGACCTTTCGTATTTTTTAGACCCTAGAAAGGACGTATAAAGATGTTGCTTCCAATACAAATGATAAAAATCAATGTGTTTTCATTAAAATTAACTAAAATGTTCCTGGTTTTCGGTTTATATTACCGATGGAAGATATACACGTAAAACCGTTGTAATCCGGCTGAAACGTCGATATCTGCAATAAAAACAGAACTTCTCCCCTTTTCAATATCTTTCTCAGTATTTTAACGAGAAACAAATAGATGATTGAAAATGAAGTATTTAAGGTTATTTTCTGATCAATTATGTGTTTACATAATTTTTATCGTATATATAATGAATTAATAACAATAAAATGAAAATTCACAAAAACGTGGAAAAACAGCAAAATATTTCCTAATTCGATGATATTTTGTTTAAATCACAATAGGAAAAGAGGATGATAAAGGTCAAAATATTGCTAAATTCGATGATTTTTAGTACAAAACAAAATGCAAGAAAACTTGCTTAAAAATGCAAAATTTGCGAAATTCTGAGATTTGAAGACCAAATCACATATCGTGAGAAAACATGAAGTAGTATCGAAATATTGGTAAAAACGAATATATATATGTAAAATCACACTACATGAATAACGTGAAAAAAGTCACTATATTACCATATTTGAGGATTTTAACTTCAAATCATAGAGCGAGGTATCGTATTATTTAGATTCAAGAAAAGACATATGACAATGTTGTTTCAAATACAAATGATAAAAATCCATGTGTTTTCATTAGAATTAACTGAAATGTTCCTGATTTTCCGGTTATATTACCGATGGAAGATGTACACGTAAGACTGCTCTAATCCGGCTGAAACGTCGATATATGCAATAAAAACAGAACTTCTCCCCTTTTCAATATCTTACTCAGTATTTTAACGAGAAACAAATAGATGATTGAAAATGAAGTGCTTAAGGTTAATTTCTAATCAATTATGTGTTTGCATCATTTTTATCGTATATTTAATGAATTAATAGCAATAAACTGAAAATTCACAAAAACGTGGAAAAACAGCAAAATATTGCCTAATTCGATGATATTTTGTTTATATCACATGAAGGAAAAGGGGATGATAAACGTCAAAATATTGCTGAATTCGATGATTTTTAGTACAAAACAAAATGCAAGAAAACTTGCTTAAAAATGCAAAATTTGCGAAATTATGAGATTTGAAGGCCAAATCACATATCGTGAGAAAACATGAAGTAGTATCGAAATATTGGTAAAACGAATATATATATGTAAAATCACACTACATGAATAACGTGAAAAAAGTCATTATTATACCAAATTTGAGGATTGTAACTTTGAATCGTACAGCGACCTTTCGTATTTTTTAGACCCTAGAAAAGACGTATAAAGATGTTGCTTCAAATACAAATGATAAAAATCAATGTGTTTTCAATAAAATTAACTAAAATGTTCCTGATTTTCGGTTTATATTACCGATGGAAGATGTACACGTAAAACCGTTCTAATCCGGTTGAAACGTCGATATATGCAATAAAAACAGAACTTCTCCCCATTTCAATATCTTACTCAGTATTTTAAGGAGAAACAAATAGATGATTGAAAATGAAGTATTTAAGGTTATTTTCTGATCAATTATGTGTTTGCATAATTGTTATCGTATATTTAATGAATTAATAACAATAAACTGAAACTTCACAAAAAAGTGGAAAAACGGTAAAATATTGCCTAATTCGATGATATGTTGTTTAAATCTCATAAAGTAAAAGGGGATGATAAAGGTCAAAATATTGCTAAATTCGATGAGATTTTTTAAGCAAGAAAACTTGCTTAAAAATGCAAAATTTGCGAAATTCTGAGATTTGAAGGCCAAATCACATATCGTGAGAAAACATTAAGTAGTATCGAAATATTGGTAAAACCGAATATATATATGTAAAATCACACTACATGAATAACGTGAAAAAGTCACTATATTACCATATTTGACGATTTTAACTTCAAATCATAGAGCGAGGTATCGTATTATTTAGATCCAAGAAAAGACATATGACAATGTTGTTTCAAATACAAATGATAAAAATCAAAGTGTTTTCATTAGAATTAACTAAAATGTTCCTGATTTTCCTTTTATATTACCGATGGAAGATGTACACGTAAAACCGCTCTAATCCGGCTGAAACGTCGATATATGCAATAAAAACAGAACTTCTCCCCTTTCCAATATCTTACTCAGTATTTTAACGAGAAACAAATAGTTGATTGAAAATGAAGTGTTTAAGGTTAATTTCTAATCAATTATGTGTTTGCATCATTTTTATCGTATATTTAATGAATTAATAACAATAAACTGAAAATTCACAAAAACGTGGAAAAATAGCAAAATATTGCCTAATTCGATGATATTTTGTTTATATCACATAAAGGAAAAGGTGATGATAAACGTCAAAATATTGCTGAATTCGGTGATGTTTAGTACGAAACAAAATGCAAGAAAACTTGCTTAAAATGCAATATTTTGCGAAAATCTGAGATTTGAAGGCCAAATCACATATCGTGATACTACATGAAATAGTATCGAAATATTGGTAAAAATGAATATATTTACTTAATATCAAACTACATGAAAAACGTGAAAAAAGTCATTATTATACCAAATTTGAGGATTTTAACTTCGAATCATAAATCAACGTTTTGTATTTTTTAGACCCTAGAAAAGACGTATAAAGATGTTGCTTCCAATATAAATGACAAAAATCAATGTGTTTTCATTAAAATTAACTAAAATGTTCCTGATTTTTGGTTTATATTACCGATGGAAGATGTACACGTAAAACCGTTCTTATCCGGCTGAAACGTCGATATGTGCAATAAAAACAGAACTTCTCCCTTTTTAATTATCTTACTGAGTATTTTAACGAGAAACAAATAGATGATTGAAAATGAAGTATTTAAGATTATTTTTTGATCAATTATGTGTTTGCATAATTTTTATCGTATATTTAATGAATTAATAACAATAAACTGAAAATTCACAAAAACGTGGAAAAACGGCCTAATTCGATGATATTTTGTTTAAATCACATAAAGCAAAAGGGGGATGATAAAGGTCAAAATATTGCTAAATTCGATGATTTTAGTACAAAACAAAATGCAAGAAAACTTGCTTACAAATGCAAAATTTGGGAAATTCTGAGATTTGAAGGCCAAATCACATATCGTGAGAAAACATGAAGTAGTATCGAAATATTGGTAAAAACGAATATATATACGTAAAATCACACTACATTAATAACGTGAAAAAAGTCACTATATTACCATATTTGAGGATTTTAACTTCAAATCATAGCGCGAGGTTTCGTATTATTTAGATCCAAGAAAAGACATATGACAATGTTGTTTCAAATACAAATGATAAAAATCATTGTGTTTTCATTAGAATTAACTAAAATGTTCCTGATTTTCCGTTTATATTACCGATGGAAGATGTACACATAAAATCGTTCTAATCCGGCTGAAACGTCGATATATGCAATAAAAACAGAACTTCTCCCCTTTTCAATATCTTACTCAGTATTTTAACGAGAAACAAGTAGATGATTGAAAATGAAGTATTTAAGATTATTTTCTGATAAATTATGTGTTTGCATAATTTATTTCGTATATATAATGAATTAATAACAATAAACTGAAAATTCACAAAAACGTGGAAAAACGGCCTAATTCGATGATATTTTGTTTAAATTACATAAAGGAAAAGGGGATGATAAAGGTCAAAATATTGCTAAATTCGATGATTTTTAATATAAAACAAAATGCAAGAAAACTTGCTTAAAAATGCAAGATTTGCGAAATTCTGAGATATGAAGGCCAAATCACATATCGTGAGAAAACATGAAGTAGTATGGAAATATTGGTAAAAACGAATATAAATACCAAAAATTACACTACATGAATAACGTGAAAAAAATCACTATATTACCATATTTGAGGATTTTAACTTCAAATCATAGAGCGAGGTTTCGTATTATTTAGATCCAAGAAAAGATATATGACAATGTTGTTTCAAATACAAATGATAAAAATCAATGTGTTTTCAATAGAATTAAGTAAAATGTTCCTGATTTTCCGTTTATATTACCGATGGAAGATGTACATGTAAAACCGCTCTAATCCGGCTGAAACGTCGATATATGCAATAAAAACAGAACTTCTCCCCTTTCCAATATCTTACTCAGTATTTCAACGAGAAACAAATGGTTGATTGAAAATGAAGTGTTTAAGGTTAATTTCTAATCAATTATGTGTTTGCATAATTTTTATCGTATATTTAATGAATTAATAGCAATAAACTGAAAATTCACAAAAACGTGGAAAAACAGCAAAATATTGCCTAATTCGATGATATTTTGTTTATATCACATAAAGGAAAACGGGATGATAAACGTCAAAATATTGCTGAATTTGATGATTTTTAGTACGAAACAAAATGCAAGAAAACTTGCTTAAAATGCAATATTATGCGAAAATCTGAGATTTGAAGGCCAAATCACATATCGTGATAATACATGAAATAGTATCGAAATATTGGTAAAAATGAATATATTTACGTAATATCAAACTACATGAAAAAAGTGAAAAAAGTCATTATTATACCAAATTTGAGGATTTTAACTTCGAATCATAAAGCGACGTTTCGTATTTTTTAGACCCAAGAAAAGACGTATAAAGATGTTGCTTCCAATACAAATGACAAAAATCAATGTGTTTTCATTAAAATTAACTGAAATGTTCCTGATTTTCGGTTTATATTACCGATGGAAGATGTACACATAAAACCGTTCTAATCCGGCTGAAACGTCGTTATATGCAATAAAAACAGAACTTCTCCCCTTTTCAATATCTTACTCAAAATTTTAACGAGAAACAAATAGTTGATTGAAAATGAAGTTTTTAAGATATCTCGCAGTGCGAGCTAGTCCTGTGACCTGCAGGTCTGAAGGAAGTTTATCTACTACTACCATTTCTATTGGACTAGTGGAAGATCCAAGTCTCACTAACACCTTGACTGCTTGGTATTCACGAGGTTTGCAGTTGGAAATTATTTCATTTTATACCGAAAATATGCAAATTACTGAGTGCGGCGATGGATCACATTTTGCCCAGGCCATCCCTGCAGTTTTCAAAATACCCCAAACATCCCCAATTCGGACCTTGAGCCATATTTTGGAGCCAACGTTTGGCTTTCTGCATGTATTCGCAGATTGAAATTACGACTTTTCATACCGAAAATATGCCAATTACTGAAGGCGACGATGGATAACATTTGGCTTAAACCCTCCCTGCCGTTTTAGAAATAGCCTAAACATCCCAAATTCGACGCATGAGCCATATTTAAGAGCCAAATTTGGGCTCTCTGCACGTATTCGCAGTTTGAAATTACGAATTTTTATACCGAAAATATGCCAATTACTGAAAGCGGCGATGGATCACATTTTGCCCAAACCCTCTCTGCAGTTTTCAAATTATCCCAAGCAACCCAAATTCGACCCTTGAGCCATATTTTGGAGCCAAATTCAATGTCTCTGCACGTGTTGCAGTTTGAAATTATTTCATTATATACCGAAAATATGCCAATTACTGAGTGCGACGATGGTTTACATTTTGCCCAGGCCCTCCCTGCAGTTTTCAAAATATCCCAAACATCCCCAATTCGACCCTTGAGCAATATTTTGGAGCGAAATTTTGGCTTTCTGCATGTATTCGCAGTTTGAAATTACGACATTTCATACCGAAAATATGCCAATTACTGAAAGCGGCGATGGATCACATTTTGCCCAAACCCTCACTGCAGTTTTCAAATTATCCCAAGCAACCCAAATTGGACCCTTGAGCCATATTTTGAAGCCAAATTCTGGCTCTCTTCACATATTCGCAGTCTGAAATTACGTCTTTTTATACCGAAAAAATCCCAATTACAGAGAGCGGCGATGGGTCACATTTTTCCCAAACCCTTCCTGCAGTTTTCAAAATATCCGAAGCATCCCTATTTCGACCCTTGAGCCATATTTTGAAGCCCAATTCTGGTTCTCTGCACATATTCACAGGTTGAAATTACGACATTTTTTACCGAAAATATGTCAATTATTGAGAGCAGCAATAGGTCACATTTTGCCCAAACCCCCCCTGCACGTTTCAAAATATCCCAAACATCCCAAATTCGACCCTAGAGCCTTATTTTGGGGTCAAATTCTGGCTCTCTGCACGTATTCGCAATTTGAAATTACGACTTTCTATACTGAAATCATGCCAAATACGGAAAGCGGAGATGGATCACATTATGCCCAAACCCATACTGCAGTTTTAAAAATATTCCTTACCTCCCATATTCGACCCTTGAGAATTATTTTGGAGCTAAATTCTGGCTCTCTGAACGTATTCGCAGTTTAAAATTACGACTTTTTATACCGAAAACATGACAATTATTGAAAGCGGCCATGGATCATATTTTGCCCCAACCCTCCCTACAGTTTTCAATATATCCCAAACATCCCAAATTCGAAGCTTGATCCGTATTTTGGAGCCAAATTCGGGGTCTCTGCACGTGTTTGCAGTTTCAAATTATTTCATTTTATACCGAAAATATGCCAATTACTGAGTGCGGCGATGGATCACATTTTGTCCAGTCCATCCCTGCAGTTTTCAAAATATCCCAAACATCCCCAATTCGACCCTTGAGCCATATTTTGGAGCCAACGTTTGCCTTTCTGCATGTATTCGCAGATTGAAATTACGACTTTTCATACCGAAAATATGCCAATTACTGAAAGCGGCGATGATTAACATTTTGCCCAAATTCTTCCTGCAGTTTTAGAAATACCCTTAACATCCCAAATTCGACGTTTGAGCCATATTTAAGAGCCAAATTCGGGCTCTCTGCACGTATTCGCATTTTGAAATTACGACTTTTTATACCGAAAATATGCCAATTACTGAAAGCAGCGATGGATCACATTTTGTCCAAACCCTCCCTGCAGTTTCCAAAATATCCCAAACATCCCAAATTCAACGCTTGAGCCATAATTTGGAGCCAAATTCTGGCTCTCTGCACGTATTCGCAGTTTGAAATTACGACTTTTTAAAACGAAAATATGTCAATTAATGAGAGCGGCGATGGATCACATTTTGCCCAAACCTTCCCTGCAGTTTTCGAAATATCCCAAACATCCCAAATTCGACCCTTGAGAATTATTTTTGTGCTAAATTCTGGCTCTCTGAACGTATTCGCAGTTTGAAATTACGAATTTTTATACGGAAAACATGACAATTACTGAAAGCGGCGATGGATCAAATTTTGCCCAAACCCTCCCTGCAGTTTTCAAAATAGCCCAAACATCCCAAATTCGACGCTTGAGCCATATTTTGGAGCCAAATTTTGGCTTTCGGCATGTATTCGCAGTTTGAAATAATGACTTTTCATACCGAAAATATGCCAATTACTGAGAGCGGCGATGGATCACATTTTGCCCAAACCCTCTCTGCAGTTTTCAAATTATCGCAAGCATCCCAAATTCGACCCTTGAGCCATATTTTGGAGCCAAATTCTGGCTCTCTTCACATATTCGCAGTTTGAAATTACAAACTTTTAAACCGAAAATATGCAAATTACTGAGAGCAGCGATGGATCACATTTTGTCCAAACGCCTCCTGCAGTTTTCAAAATATAGCAAACATCCCAAATTCGTCCATTGAGAATTATTTTGGAGCCAAATTCTGGCTCTCTGCACGTATTTGCAGTTTGAAATTAATGACTTTTTATCCCAAACATCCCAAATTTGACGCTTGAAAATATGAAAATTACTGAAAGAAGCGATGGGTCACATTTTGCCCAAACCTTCCCTGCAGTTTTCGAAATATCGCAAACCTCCCAAATTCGACCCTTGAGAATTATTTTGGAGATAAATTCTGGCTCTCTGAACGTATTCGCAGTTTGAAATTACGACTTTTTATACCGAAAACATGACAATTATTGAAAGCGGCGATGGATCATATTTTGCCCCAACCCTCCCTGCAGTTTTCAAAATATCCCAAACATCCCAAATTCGAAGCTTGATCCGTATTTTGGAGCCAAATTCGGGGTCTCTGCACGTGTTCGCAGTTTGAAATTATTTTATTTTATACCGAAAATATGCCAATTACAGGGTGCGACGATGGATCACATTTTGCCAAGGCCATCCCAGCAGTTTTCAAAATATCCCAAACATCCCCAATTCGACCCTTGAGCCATATTTTTGAGCCAACGTTTGGCTTTCTGCATGTATTTGCAGATTGAAATTACGACTTTTCATACCGAAAATATGCCAATTACTGAAAGCGGTGATGGATAACAATTTGTCCAAACCCTCCCTGCAGTTTTAAAAATATCCTAAACATCCCAAATTCAACGCTTGAGCCATAATTTGGAGCCAAATTCTGGCTCTCTGCACGTATTCGCAGTTTGAAATTACGACTTTTTATAACGAAAATATGTCAATTAATGAGAGCGGCGATGGATCACATTTTGCCCAAACCGAAAACACTTTGATTTTTATCATTTGTATTTGAAACAACATTGTAATATGTCTTTTCTTGGATCTAAATCATACGATACCTCGCTCTATGATTTGAAGTTAAAATCCTTAAATATGGTAATATAGTGACTTTTTTCACGTTTTTCATGTAGTGTGATTTTAAGTATATATATTTGTTTTTATCAATATTTCGATACTACTTCATGTTTTCTCACGATATGTGATTTGGCCTTCAAATCTCAGAATTTCGCAAATTTTGCATTTTTAAGCAAGTTTTTCTGCATTTAGTTTTGTACTAAAAATCATCGAATTTAGCAATATTTTGACCTTTATCATCCGCTATTCCTTTATGAGATTTAAACAAAATATCATCGAATTAGGTAATATTTTGCCGTTTTTCCACGTTTTTGTGAATTTTCAGTTTATTGTTATTAATTCATTATATATACGATAAAAATTATGCAAACACATAATTGATCAGAAAATAACCTTAAATACTTCATTTTCAATCATCTATTTGTTTCTCGTTAAAATACTGAGTAAGATACTGAAAAGGGGAGAAGTTCTGTTTTTATTGCATATATCGACGTTTCAGCCGGATTAGAACGGTTTTACGTGTACATCTTCCATCGGTAATATAAACGGAAAATCAGGAATATTTTAGTTAATTCTAATGAAAACACTTTGATTTTTATCATTTGTATTTGAAACAACATTGTAATATGTCTTTTCTTGAATCTAAATCATACGATACCTCGCTCTATGATTTGAAGTTAAAATCCTCAAATATGGTAATATAGTGACTTTTTTCACGTTTTTCATGTAGTGTGATTTTACGTATATATATTCGTTTTTACCAATATTTCGATACTACTTCATGTTTTCTCACGATATGTGATTTGGCCTTCAAATCTCAGAATTTCATGAATTTTGCAATTTTAAGCAAGTTTTCTTGCATTTTGTTTTGTACTAAAAATCATCGAATTTAGCAATATTTTGACCTTTATCATCCCCTTTTCCTTTATGAGATTTAAACAAAATATCATCGAATTAGGTAATATTTTGCCGTTTTCCCACGTTTTTGTGAATTTTCAGTTTATTGTTATTAATTCATTAAATATACGATAAAAATTATGCAAACACATAATTGATCAGAAAATAACCTTAAATACTTCATTTTCAATCATCTATTTGTTTCTCGTTAAAATACTGAGTAAGATACTGAAAAGGGGAGAAGTTCTGTTTTTATTGCATATATCGACGTTTCAGCCGGATTAGAACGGTTTTACGTGTACATCTCCCATCGGTAATATAAACCAAAAATCAGGAACATTTTAGTTAATTTTAATGAAAACACATTGATTTGTATCAATTGTATTGGAAGCAACATCTTTATACGTCTTTTCTAGGGTCTAAAAAATACGAAACGTCGCTCTATGATTCAAAGATAAAATCCTGAAATTTGGTATAATAATGTCTTTTCTCACGTTTTTCATGTAGTTTGATATTACGTAAATATATTCATTTTTAATAATATTTCAATACTATTTCATATAGTATCACGATATGTGATTTTTCTTTCATATCTCAGATTTTCGCATAATATTGCATTTTAAGCAAGTTTTCTTGCATTTTGTTTTGTACTAAAAATCATTGAAGTCAGCAATATTTTGACGTTTATCAACCGCTTTTCCTTTATGTGATATAAACAAAATATCATCGAATTAGGCAATATTTTGCTGTTTTTCCACGTTTTGTGAATTTTCAGTTTATTGCTATTAATTCATTAAATATACGATAAAAATGATGCAAACACATAATTGATTAGAAATTAACCCTAAACACTTCATTTTCAATCAACTATTTGTTTCTCGTTAAAATATTGATTAAGATATTGGAAAGGGGAGAAGTTCTGTTTTTATTGCATACATCGACGTTTCAGCCGGATTAGAGCGGTTTTACGTGTACATCTCTCATCGGTAATATAAACCAAAAATCAGGAACATTTTAGTTAATTTTAATGAAAACACATTGATTTTTATCAATTGTATTGGAAGCAACATCTTTATACGTCTTTTCTAGGGTCTAAAAAATACGAAACGTCGCTCTATGATTCGAAGATAAAATCCTCAAATTTGATGTAATAATGACTTTTTTCACGGTTTTCATGTAGTTTGATATTACGTAAATATATTCATTTTTACCAATATTTTGATACTATTTCATATAGTATCACGATATGTGATTTGGCCTTCAAATCTCAGTTTTTCGCATAATATTGCATTTTAAACAAGTTTTCTTGGATTTTGTTTCGTACTAAAAATCATCGAATTCAGCAATATTTTGACGTTTATCAACCGCTTTTCCTTTATGTGATATAAACAAAATATCATCGAATTAGGCAATATTTTGCTGTTTTTCCACGTTTTTGTGAATTTTCAGTTTATTGCTATTAATTCATTAAATATACGATAAAAATGATGCAAACACATAATTGATTAGAGATTAACCTTAAACACTTCATTTTCAATCAACTATTTGTATCTCGTTAAAATACTGAGTAAGATATTGGAAAGGGGAGAAGTTCTGTTTTTATTGCATATATCGACGTTTCAGCCGGATTAGAGCGGTTTTACGTGTACATCTTCCATCGGTAATATAAACTGAAAATCAGGAACATTTTAGTTAATTCTAATGAAAACACTATTATTTTTATCATTTGTATTTGAAACAACATTGTCATATGTCTTTTCTTGGATCTAAATCATCCGATACCTCGCTCTATGATTTTGAAGTTAAAATCCTCAAATATGGTAATATAGTGACTTTTTTCACGTTTTTCATGTAGTGTGATTTTACGTATATATATTCGTTTTTACCAATATTTCGATACTACTTCATGTTTTCTCACGATATGTGATTTGGCCTTCAAATCTCAGAATTTCGCAAATTTTGCAATTTTAAGCAAGTTTTCTTGCATTTTGTTTAGTACTAAAAATCATCGAATTCAGCAGTATTTTGACGTTTATCAACCGCTTTTCCTTTATGTGATATAAACAAAATATCATCGAATTAGGCAATATTTTGCTGTTTTTCCACGTTTTTGTGAATTTTCAGTTTATTGCTATTAATTCATTAAATATACGATAAAAATGATGCAAACACATAATTGATTAGAAATTAACCTTAAACACTTCATTTTCAATCAACTATTTGTTTCTCGTTAAAATATTGATTAAGACATTGGAAAGGGGAGAAGTTCTGTTTTTATTGCATACATCGACGTTTCAGCCGGATTAGAGCGGTTTTACGTGTACATCTTCCATCGGTAATATAAACGGAAAATCAGGAATATTTTAGTTAACTCTAATGAAAACACTTTGATTTTTATCATTTGTATTTGAAACAACATTGTAATATTTCTTTTCTTGGATCTAAATCATACGATACCTCGCTCTATGATTTGAAGTTAAAATCCTTAAATATGGTAATATAGTGACTTTTTTCACGTTTTTCATGTAGTGTGATTAAAAGTATATATATTTGTTTTTATCAATATTTCGATACTACTTCATGATTTCTCACGATATGTGATTTGGCCTTCAAATCTCAGAATTTCGCAAATTTTGCATTTTTAAGCAAGTTTTTCTGCATTTTGTTTTGTACTAAAAATCATCGAATTTAGCAATATTTTGACCTTTATCATCCGCTATTCCTTTATGAGATTTAAACAAAATATCATCGAATTTGGTAATATTTTGCCGTTTTTCCACGTTTTTGTGAATTTTCAGTTTATTGTTATTAATTCATTATATATACGATAAAAATTATGCAAACACATAATTGATCAGAAAATAACCTTAAATACTTCATTTTCAATCATCTATTTGTTTCTCGTTAAAATACTGAGTTAGATATTGAAAAGGGGAGAAGTTCTGTTTTTATTGCATATATAGACGTTTCAGCCGGATTAGAACGGTTTTACGTGTACATCTCCCATCGGTAATATAAACCAAAAATCAGGAACATTTTAGTTAATTTTAATGAAAACACATTGATTTTTATCAATTGTATTGGAAGCAACATCTTTATACGTCTTTTCTAGGGTCTAAAAAATACGAAACGTCGCTCTATGATTCGAAGATAAAATCCTCAAATTTGATGTAATAATGACTTTTTTCACGATTTTCATGTAGTTTGATATTACGTAAATATATTCATTTTTACCAATATTTTGATACTATTTCATATAGTATCACGATATGTGATTTTTCTTTCATATCTCAGATTTTCGCATAATATTGCATTTTAAGCAAGTTTTCTTGCATTTTGCTTTGTACTAAAAATCATCGAATTCAGCAATATTTTGACGTTTATCAACCGCTTTTCCTTTATGTGATATAAACAAAATATCATCGAATTAGGCAATATTTTGCTGTTTTTCCACGTTTTGTGAATTTTCAGTTTATTGCTATTAATTCATTAAATATACGATAAAAATGATGCAAACACATAATTGATTAGAGCACATAATTTAAGGTCATAATTGATTGACCTTAAACACTTCATTTTCAATCAACTATTTGTATCTCGTTAAAATACTGAGTAAGATATTGGAAAGGGGAGAAGTTCTGTTTTTATTGCATATATCGACGTTTCAGCCGGATTAGAGCGATTTTACGTGTACATCTTCCATCGGTAATATAAACTGAAAATCAGGAACATTTTAGTTAATTCTAATGAAAACACTTTAATTTTATCATTTGTATTTGAAACAACATTGTCATATGTCTTTTCTTGGATCTAAATCAT
The DNA here is from genome assembly GCF_040958095.1 of Procambarus clarkii. Classification (NCBI taxonomy): domain Eukaryota; kingdom Metazoa; phylum Arthropoda; class Malacostraca; order Decapoda; family Cambaridae; genus Procambarus; species Procambarus clarkii. Next base: position 107,342 of record NC_091193.1, on the reverse strand, counting down.
CCGATACCTCGCTCTATGATTTTGAAGTTAAAATCCTCAAATATGGTAATATATTGACTTTTTTCACGTTTTTCATGTAGTGTGATTTTACGTATATATATTCGTTTTTACCAATATTTCGATACTACTTCATGTTTTCTCACGATATGTGATTTGGCCTTCAAATCTCAGAATTTCGCAAATTATGCAATTTTAAGCAAGTTTTCTTGCATTTTGTTTAGTACTAAAAATCATCGAATTCAGCAGTATTTTGACGTTTATCAACCGCTTTTCCTTTATGTGATATAAACAAAATATCATCGAATTAGGCAATATTTTGCTGTTTTTCCACGTTTTTGTGAATTTTCAGTTTATTGCTATTAATTCATTAAATATACGATAAAAATGATGCAAACACATAATTGATTAGAAATTAACCTTAAACACTTCATTTTCAATCAACTATTTGTTTCTCGTTAAAATATTGATTAAGACATTGGAAAGGGGAGAAGTTCTGTTTTTATTGCATACATCGACGTTTCAGCCGGATTAGAGCGGTTTTACGTGTACATCTTCCATCGGTAATATAAACGGAAAATCAGGAATATTTTAGTTAACTCTAATGAAAACACTTTGATTTTTATCATTTGTATTTGAAACAACATTGTAATATGTCTTTTCTTGGATCTAAATCATAGGATACCTCGCTCTATGATTTGAAGTTAAAATCCTTAAATATGGTAATATAGTGACTTTTTTCACGTTTTTCATGTAGTGTGATTTTAAGTATATATATTTGTTTTTATCAATATTTCGATACTACTTCATGTTTTCTCACGATATGTGATTTGGCCTTCAAATCTCAGAATTTCGGCAATTTTGCATTTTTAAGCAAGTTTTCCTGCATTTTGTTTTGTACTAAAAATCATCGAATTTAGCAATATTTTGACCTTTATCATCCGCTATTCCTTTATGAGATTTAAACAAAATATCATCGAATTAGGTAATATTTTGCCGTTTTTCCACGTTTTTGTGAATTTTCAGTTTATTGTTATTAATTCATTATATATACGATAAAAATTATGAAAACACATAATTAATCAGAAAATAACCTTAAATACTTCATTTTCAATCATCTATTTGTTTCTCGTTAAAATACTGAGTAAGATATTGAAAAGGGGAGAAGTTCTGTTTTTATTGCATATATCGACGTTTCAGCCGGATTAGAACGGTTTTACTTGTACATCTCCCATCGGTAATATAAACCAAAAATCAGGAACATTTTAGTTAATTTTAATGAAAACACATTGATTTTTATCAATTGTATTGGAAGCAACATCTTTATACGTCTTTTCTAGGGTCTAAAAAATACGAAACGTCGCTCTATGATTCAAAGATAAAATCCTGAAATTTGGTATAATAATGTCTTTTCTCACGTTTTTAATGTAGTTTGATATTACGTAAATATATTCATTTTTACCAATATTTCCATACTATTTCATATAGTATCACGATATGTGATTTTTCTTTCATATCTCAGATTTTCGCATAATATTGCATTTTAAGCAAGTTTTCTTGCATTTTGTTTTGTACTAAAAATCATCGAATTCAGCAATATTTTGACGTTTATCAACCGCTTTTCCTTTATGTGATATAAACAAAATATCATCGAATTAGGCAATATTTTGCTGTTTTTCCACGTTTTGTGAATTTTCAGTTTATTGCTATTAATTCATTAAATATACGATAAAAATGATGCAAACACATAATTGATTAGAAATTAACCCTAAACACTTCATTTTCAATCAACTATTTGTTTCTCGTTAAAATATTGATTAAGATATTGGAAAGGGGAGAAGTTCTGTTTTTATTGCATACATCGACGTTTCAGCCGGATTAGAGCGGTTTTACATGTACATCTCCCATCGGTAATATAAACCAAAAATCAGGAACATTTTAGTTAATTTTAATGAAAACACATTGATTTTTATCAATTGTATTGGAAGCAACATCTTTATACGTCTTTTCTAGGGTCTAAAAAATACGAAACGTCGCTCTATGATTCGAAGATAAAATCCTCAAATTTGATGTAATAATGACTTTTTTCACGGTTTTCATGTAGTTTGATATTACGTAAATATATTCATTTTTACCAATATTTTGATACTATTTCATATAGTATCACGATATGTGATTTGGCCTTCAAATCTCAGTTTTTCGCATAATATTGCATTTTAAACAAGTTTTCTTGGATTTTGTTTCGTACTAAAAATCATCGAATTCAGCAATATTTTGACGTTTATCAACCGCTTTTCCTTTATGTGATATAAACAAAATATCATCGAATTAGGCAATATTTTGCTGTTTTTCCACGTTTTTGTGAATTTTCAGTTTATTGCTATTAATTCATTAAATATACGATAAAAATGATGCAAACACATAATTGATTAGAGATTAACCTTAAACACTTCATTTTCAATCAACTATTTGTATCTCGTTAAAATACTGAGTAAGATATTGGAAAGGGGAGAAGTTCTGTTTTTATTGCATATATCGACGTTTCAGCCGGATTAGAGCGGTTTTACGTGTACATCTTCCATCGGTAATATAAACTGAAAATCAGGAACATTTGAGTTAATTCTAATGAAAACACTTTTATTTTTATCATTTGTATTTGAAACAACATTGTCATATGTCTTTTCTTGGATCTAAATCATCCGATACCTCGCTCAATGATTTTGAAGTTAAAATCCTCAAATATGGTAATATAGTGACTTTTTTCACGTTTTTCATGTAGTGTGATTTTACGTATATATATTCGTTTTTACCAATATTTCGATACTACTTCATGTTTTCTCACGATATGTGATTTGGCCTTCAAATCTCAGAATTTCGCAAATTTTGCAATTTTAAGCAAGTTTTCTTGCATTTTGTTTAGTACTAAAAATCATCGAATTCAGCAGTATTTTGACGTTTATCAACCGCTTTTCCTTTATGTGATATAAACAAAATATCATCGAATTAGGCAATATTTTGCTGTTTTTCCACGTTTTTGTGAATTTTCAGTTTATTGCTAACAATTCATTAAATATACGATAAAAATGATGCAAACACATAATTGATTAGAAATTAACCTTAAACACTTCATTTTCAATCAACTATTTGTTTCTCGTTAAAATATTGATTAAGACATTGGAAAGGGGAGAAGTTCTGTTTTTATTGCATACATCGACGTTTCAGCCGGATTAGAGCGGTTTTACGTGTACATCTTCCATCGGTAATATAAACGGAAAATCAGGAATATTTTAGTTAACTCTAATGAAAACACTTTGATTTTTATCATTTGTATTTGAAACAACATTGTAATATTTCTTTTCTTGGATCTAAATCATACGATACCTCGCTCTATGATTTGAAGTTAAAATCCTTAAATATGGTAATATAGTGACTTTTTTCACGTTTTTCATGTAGTGTGATTTTAAGTATATATATTTGTTTTTATCAATATTTCGATACTACTTCATGATTTCTCACGATATGTGATTTGGCCTTCAAATCTCAGAATTTCGCAAATTTTGCATTTTAAGCAAGTTTTTCTGCATTTTGTTTTGTACTAAAAATCATCGAATTTAGCAATATTTTGACCTTTATCATCCGCTATTCCTTTATGAGATTTAAACAAAATATCATCGAATTTGGTAATATTTTGCCGTTTTTCCACGTTTTTGTGAATTTTCAGTTTATTGTTATTAATTCATTATATATACGATAAAAATTATGCAAACACATAATTGATCAGAAAATAACCTTAAATACTTCATTTTCAATCATCTATTTGTTTCTCGTTAAAATACTGAGTAAGATATTGAAAAGGGGAGAAGTTCTGTTTTTATTGCATATATCGACGTTTCAGCCGGATTAGAACGGTTTTACGTGTACATCTCCCATCGGTAATATAAACCAAAAATCAGGAACATTTTAGTTAATTTTAATGAAAACACATTGATTTTTATCAATTGTATTGGAAGCAACATCTTTATACGTCTTTTCTAGGGTCTAAAAAATACGAAACGTCGCTCTATGATTCGAAGATAAAATCCTCAAATTTGATGTAATAATGACTTTTTTCACGATTTTCATGTAGTTTGATATTACGTAAATATATTCATTTTTACCAATATTTTGATACTATTTCATATAGTATCACGATATGTGATTTTTCTTTCATATCTCAGATTTTCGCATAATATTGCATTTTAAGCAAGTTTTCTTGCATTTTGTTTTGTACTAAAAATCATCGAATTCAGCAATATTTTGACGTTTATCAACCGCTTTTCCTTTATGTGATATAAACAAAATATCATCGAATTAGGCAATATTTTGCTGTTTTTCCACGTTTTGTGAATTTTCAGTTTATTGCTATTAATTCATTAAATATACGATAAAAATGATGCAAACACATAATTGATTAGAAATTAACCCTAAACACTTCATTTTCAATCAACTATTTGTTTCTCGTTAAAATATTGATTAAGATATTGGAAAGGGGAGAAGTTCTGTTTTTATTGCATACATCGACGTTTCAGCCGGATTAGAGCGGTTTTACGTGTACATCTCCCATCGGTAATATAAACCAAAAATCAGGAACATTTTAGTTAATTTTAATGAAAACACATTGATTTTTATCAATTGTATTGGAAGCAACATCTTTATACGTCTTTTCTAGGGTCTAAAAAATACGAAAGGTCGCTGTATGATTCGAAGATAAAATCCTCAAATTTGATGTAATAATGACTTTTTTCACGGTTTTCATGTAGTTTGATATTACGTAAATATATTCATTTTTACCAATATTTTGATACTATTTCATATAGTATCACGATATGTGATTTGGCCTTCAAATCTCAGTTTTTCGCATAATATTGCATTTTAAACAAGTTTTCTTGGATTTTGTTTCGTACTAAAAATCATCGAATTCAGCAATATTTTGACGTTTATCAACCGCTTTTCCTTTATGTGATATAAACAAAATATCATCGAATTAGGCAATATTTTGCTGTTTTTCCACGTTTTTGTGAATTTTCAGTTTATTGCTATTAATTCATTAAATATACGATAAAAATGATGCAAACACATAATTGATTAGAGATTAACCTTAAACACTTCATTTTCAATCAACTATTTGTATCTCGTTAAAATACTGAGTAAGATATTGGAAAGGGGAGAAGTTCTGTTTTTATTGCATATATCGACGTTTCAGCCGGATTAGAGCGATTTTACGTGTACATCTTCCATCGGTAATATAAACTGAAAATCAGGAACATTTTAGTTAATTCTAATGAAAACACTTTTATTTTTATCATTTGTATTTGAAACAACATTGTCATATGTCTTTTCTTGGATCTAAATCATCCGATACCTCGCTCTATGATTTTGAAGTTAAAATCCTCAAATATGGTAATATAGTGACTTTTTTCACGTTTTTCAGGTAGTGTGATTTTACGTATATATATTCGTTTTTACCAATATTTCGATACTACTTCATGTTTTCTCACGATATGTGATTTGGCCTTCAAATCTCAGAATTTCGCAAATTATGCAATTTTAAGCAAGTTTTCTTGCATTTTGTTTAGTACTAAAAATCATCGAATTCAGCAGTATTTTGACGTTTATCAACCGCTTTTCCTTTATGTGATATAAACAAAATATCATCGAATTAGGCAATATTTTGCTGTTTTTCCACGTTTTTGTGAATTTTCAGTTTATTGCTATTAATTCATTAAATATACGATAAAAATGATGCAAACACATAATTGATTAGAAATTAACCTTAAACACTTCATTTTCAATCAACTATTTGTTTCTCGTTAAAATATTGATTAAGACATTGGAAAGGGGAGAAGTTCTGTTTTTATTGCATACATCGACGTTTCAGCCGGATTAGAGCGGTTTTACGTGTACATCTTCCATCGGTAATATAAACGGAAAATCAGGAATATTTTAGTTAACTCTAATGAAAACACTTTGATTTTTATCATTTGTATTTGAAACAACATTGTAATATGTCTTTTCTTGGATCTAAATCATAGGATACCTCGCTCTATGATTTGAAGTTAAAATCCTTAAATATGGTAATATAGTGACTTTTTTCACGTTTTTCATGTAGTGTGATTTTAAGTATATATATTTGTTTTTATCAATATTTCGATACTACTTCATGTTTTCTCACGATATGTGATTTGGCCTTCAAATCTCAGAATTTCGCAAATTTTGCATTTTTAAGCAAGTTTTCCTGCATTTTGTTTTGTACTAAAAATCATCGAATTTAGCAATATTTTGACCTTTATCATCCGCTATTCCTTTATGAGATTTAAACAAAATATCATCGAATTAGGTAATATTTTGCCGTTTTTCCACGTTTTTGTGAATTTTCAGTTTATTGTTATTAATTCATTATATATACGATAAAAATTATGAAAACACATAATTAATCAGAAAATAACCTTAAATACTTCATTTTCAATCATCTATTTGTTTCTCGTTAAAATACTGAGTAAGATATTGAAAAGGGGAGAAGTTCTGTTTTTATTGCATATATCGACGTTTCAGCCGGATTAGAACGGTTTTACGTGTACATCTCCCATCGGTAATATAAACCAAAAATCAGGAACATTTTAGTTAATTTTAATGAAAACACATTGATTTTTATCAATTGTATTGGAAGCAACATCTTTATACGTCTTTTCTAGGGTCTAAAAAATACGAAACGTCGCTCTATGATTCAAAGATAAAATCCTGAAATTTGGTATAATAATGTCTTTTCTCACGTTTTTCATGTAGTTTGATATTACGTAAATATATTCATTTTTACCAATATTTCCATACTATTTCATATAGTATCACGATATGTGATTTTTCTTTCATATCTCAGATTTTCGCATAATATTGCATTTTAAGCAAGTTTTCTTGCATTTTGTTTTGTACTAAAAATCATCGAATTCAGCAATATTTTGACGTTTATCAACCGCTTTTCCTTTATGAGATATAAACAAAATATCATCGAATTAGGCAATATTTTGCTGTTTTTCCACGTTTTTATGAATTTTCAGTTTATTGCTATTAATTCATTAAATATACGATAAAAATGATGCAAACACATAATTGATTAGAGATTAACCTTAAACACTTCATTTTCAATCAACTATTTGTATCTCGTTAAAATACTGAGTAAGATATTGGAAAGGGGAGAAGTTCTGTTTTTATTGCATACATCGACGTTTCAGCCGGATTAGAGCGGTTTTACGTGTACATCTTCCATCGGTAATATAAACGGAAAATCAGGAATATTTTAGTTAACTCTAATGAAAACACTTTGATTTTTATCATTTGTATTTGAAACAACATTGTAATATGTCTTTTCTTGGATCTAAATCATACGATACCTCGCTCTATGATTTGAAGTTAAAATCCTTAAATATGGTAATATAGTGACTTTTTTCACGTTTTTCATGTAGTGTGATTTTAAGTATATATATTTGTTTTTATCAATATTTCGATACTACTTCATGTTTTCTCACGATATGTGATTTGGCCTTCAAATCTCAGAATTTCGCAAATTTTGCATTTTTAAGCAAGTTTTCCTGCATTTTGTTTTGTACTAAAAATCATCGAATTTAGCAATATTTTGACCTTTATCATCCGCTATTCCTTTATGAGATTTAAACAAAATATCATCGAATTAGGTAATATTTTGCCGTTTTTCCACGTTTTTGTGAATTTTCAGTTTATTGTTATTAATTCATTATATATAAGATAAAAATTATGAAAACACATAATTAATCAGAAAATAACCTTAAATACTTCATTTTCAATCATCTATTTGTTTCTCGTTAAAATACTGAGTAAGATATTGAAAAAGGGAGAAGTTCTGTTTTTATTGCATATATCGACGTTTCAGCCGGATTAGAACGGTTTTACGTGTACATCTCCCATCGGTAATATAAACCAAAATTCAGGAATATTTTAGTTAATTTTAATGAAAACACATTGATTTTTATCAATTGTATTGGAAGCAACATCTTTATACGTCTTTTCTAGGGTCTAAAAAAGTACGAAACGTCGCTCTATGATTCAAAAATAAAATCCTCAAATTTGGTATAATAATGACTTTTGTCACGTTTTTCATGTAGTTTGATATTACGTAAATATATTCATTTTTACCAATATTTCGATACTATTTCATATAGTATCACGATATGTGATTTTTCCTTCAAATCTCAGATTTTCGCATAATATTGCATTTTAAGCAAGTTTTCTTGCATTTTGTTTCGTACTAAAAATCATCGAATTCAGCAATATTTTGACATTTATCAACCGCTTTTCCTTTATGTGATATAAACAAAATATCATCGAATTAGGCAATATTTTGCTGTTTTTCCACGTTTTGTGAATTTTCAGTTTATTGCTATTAATTCATTAAATATACGATAAAAATGATGCAAACACACAATTGATTAGAAATTAACCCTAAACACTTCATTTTCAATCAACTATTTGTTTCTCGTTAAAATATTGATTAAGATATTGGAAAGGGGAGAAGTTCTGTTTTTATTGCATACATCGACGTTTCAGCCGGATTAGAGCGGTTTTACGTGTACATCTTCCATCGGTAATATAAACGGAAAATCAGGAATATTTTAGTTAATTCTAATGAAAACACTTTGATTTTTATCATTTGTATTTGAAACAACATTGTAATATGTCTTTTCTTGGATCTAAATCATACGATACCTCGCTCTATGATTTGAAGTTAAAATCCTCAAATATGGTAATATAGTGACTTTTTTCACGTTTTTCATGTAGTGTGATCTTACGTATATATATTCGTTTTTACCAATATTTCGATACTACTTCATGTTTTCTCACGATATGTGATTTGGCCTTCAAATCTCAGAATTTCATAAATTTTGCAATTTTAAGCAAGTTTTCTTGCATTTTGTTTTGTACTAAAAATCATCGAATTTAGCAATATTTTGACCTTTATCATCCCCTTTTCCTTTATGAGATTTAAACAAAATATCATCGAATTAGGTAATATTTTGCCGTTTTTCCACGTTTTTGTGAATTTTCAGTTTATTGTTATTAATTCATTATATATACGATAAAAATTATGCAAACACATAATTGATCAGAAAATAACCTTAAATACTTCATTTTCAATCATCTATTTGTTTCTCGTTAAAATACTGAGTAAGATATTGAAAAGGGGAGAAGTTCTGTTTTTATTGCATATATCGACGTTTCAGCCGGATTAGAACGGTTTTACGTGTACATCTTTCATCGGTAATATAAACCAAAAATCAGGAACATTTTAGTTAATTTTAATGAAAACACATTGATTTTTATCATTTGTACTGGAAGAAACATCTTTATACGTCTTTTCTAGGGTCTAAAAAATACGAAACGTTGCTCTATGATTCGAAGATAAAATCCTCAAATTTGGTATAATAATGACTTTTTTCACTTTTTTCATGTAGTTTGATATTACGCAAATATATTCATTTTTACCAATATTTCGATACTATTTCATGTAGTATCACGATATGTGATTTGGCCTTCAAATCTCAGTTTTTCGCATAATATTGCATTTTAAACAAGTTTTCTTGGATTTTGTTTCGTACTAAAAATCATCGAATTCAGCAATATTTTGACGTTTATCAACCGCTTTTCCTTTATGTGATATAAACAAAATATCATCGAATTAGGCAATATTTTGCTGTTTTTCCACGTTTTTGTGAATTTTCAGTTTATTGCTATTAATTCATTATATATACGATAAAAATGATGCAAACACATAATTGATTAGAAATTAACCTTAAACACTTCATTTTCAATCAACTATTTGTATCTCGTTAAAATACTGAGTAAGATATTGGAAAGGGGAGAAGTTCTGTTTTTATTGCATATATCGACGTTTCAGCCGGATTAGAGCGGTTTTACGTGTACATCTTCCATCGGTAATATAAACTGAAAATCAGGAACATTTTAGTTAATTCTAATGAAAACACTTTGATTTTTATCATTTGTATTTGAAACAACATTGTCATATGTCTTTTCTGGGATCTAAATCATACGATACCTCGCTCTATGATTTTGAAGTTAAAATCCTCAAATATGGTAATATAGTGACTTTTTTCACGTTTTTCATGTAGTGTGATTTTACGTATATATATTCGTTTTTACCAATATTTCGATACTACTTCATGTTTTCTCACGATATGTGATTTGGCCTTCAAATCTCAGAATTTCGCAAATTTTGCATTTTTAAGCAAGTTTTCTTGTATTTTGTTTTGTACTAAAAATCATCGAATTTAGCAATATTTTGACCTTTATCATCCCCTTTTCCTTTATGAGATTTAAACAAAATATCATCGAATTAGGTAATATTTTGCCGTTTTCCACGTTTTTGTGAATTTTCAGTTTATTGTTAATAATTCATTATATATACGATAAAAATTATGCAAACACATAATTGTTCAGAAAATAACCTTAAATACTTCATTTTCAGTCATCTATTTGTTTCTCGTTAAAATACTGAGTAAGATATTAAAAAGGGGAGAAGTTCTGTTTTTATTGCATATATCGACGTTTCAGCCGGATTAGAACGGTTTTACGTGTACATCTCCCATCGGTAATATAAACCAAAAATCAGGAACATTTTAGTTAATTTTAATGAAAACACATTGATTTTTATCAATTGTATTGGAAGCAACATCTTTATACGTCTTTTCTAGGGTCTAAAAAATACGAAACGTCGCTCTATGATTCGAAGATAAAATCCTCAAATTTGATGTAATAATGACTTTTTTCACGATTTTCATGTAGTTTGATATTACGTAAATATATTCATTTTTACCAATATTTTGATACTATTTGATATAGTATCACGATATGTGATTTGGCCTTCAAATCTCAGTTTTTTGCATAATATTGCATTTTAAACAAGTTTTCTTGGATTTTGTTTCGTACTAAAAATCATCGAATTCAGCAATATTTTGACGTTTATCAACCGCTTTTCCTTTATGTGATATAAACAAAATATCATCGAATTAGGCAATATTTTGCTGTTTTTCAACATTTTTGTGAATTTTCAGTTTATTGCTATTAATTCATTAAATATACGATAAAAATGATGCAAACACATAATTGATTAGAGATTAACCTTAAACACTTCATTTTCAATCAACTATTTGTATCTCGTTAAAATACTGAGTAAGATATTGGAAAGGGGAGAAGTTCTGTTTTTATTGCATATATCGACGTTTCAGCCGGATTAGAGCGGTTTTACGTGTACATCTTCCATCGGTAATATAAACTGAAAATCAGGAACATTTTAGTTAATTCTAATGAAAACACTTTGATTTTTATCATTTGTATTTGAAACAACATTGTCATATGTCTTTTCTTGGATCTAAATCATCCGATACCTCGCTCTATGATTTTGAAGTTAAAATCCTCAAATATGGTAATATAGTGACTTTTTTCACGTTTTTCATATAGTGTGATTTTACGTATATATATTCGTTTTTACCAATATTTCGATACTACTTCATGTTTTCTCACGATATGTGATTTGACCTTCAAATCTCAGAATTTCGCAAATTTTGCAATTTCAAGCAAGTTTTCTTGCATTTTGTTTTGTACTAAAAATCATCGAATTCAGCAATATTTTGACGTTTATCAACCGCTTTTCCTTTATGTGATATAAACAAAATATCATCGAATTAGGCAATATTTTGCTGTTTTTCCACGTTTTTGTGAATTTTCAGTTTATTGCTATTAATTCATTAAATATACGATAAAAATGATGCAAACACATAATTGATTAGAAATTAACCTTAAACACTTCATTTTCAATCAACTATTTGTTTCTCGTTAAAATATTGATTAAGATATTGGAAAGGGGAGAAGTTCTGTTTTTATTGCATACATCGACGTTTCAGCCGGATTAGAGCGGTTTTACGTGTACATCTTCCATCGGTAATATAAACGGAAAATCAGGAATATTTTAGTTAACTCTAATAAAAACACTTTGATTTTTATCATTTGTATTTGAAACAACATTGTCATATGTCTTTTCTTGGATCTAAATCATACGATACCTCGCTCTATGATTTTGAAGTTAAAATCCTCAAATATGGTAATATAGTGACTTTTTTCACGTTTTTCATGTAGTGTGATTTTACGTATATATATTCGTTTTTACCAATATTTCGATACTACTTCATGTTTTCTCACGATATGTGATTTGGCCTTCAAATCTCAGAATTTCGCAAATTTTGCATTTTTAAGCAAGTTTTCTTGCATTTTGTTTTGTACTAAAAATCATCGAATTTAGCAATATTTTGACCTTTATCATCCCCTTTTCCTTTATGAGATTTAAACAAAATATCATCGAATTAGGTAATATTTTGCCGTTTTTCCACGTTTTTGTGAATTTTCAGTTTATTGTTAATAATTCATTATATATACGATAAAAATTATGCAAACACATAATTGATCAGAAAATAACCTTAAATACTTCATTTTCAATCATCTATTTGTTTCTCGTTAAAATACTGAGTAAGATATTAAAAAGGGGAGAAGTTCTGTTTTTATTGCATATATCGACGTTTCAGCCGGATTAGAACGGTTTTACGTGTACATCTCCCATCGGTAATATAAACCAAAAATCAGGAACATTTTAGTTAATTTTAATGAAAACACATTGATTTTTATCAATTGTATTGGAAGCAACATCTTTATACGTCTTTTCTAGGGTCTAAAAAATACGAAACGTCGCTCTATGATTAGAAGATAAAATCCTCAAATTTGATGTAATAATGACTTTTTTCACGATTTTCATGTAGTTTGATATTACGTAAATATATTCATTTTTACCAATATTTTGATACTATTTCATATAGTATCACGATATGTGATTTGGCCTTCAAATCTCAGTTTTTCGCATAATATTGCATTTTAAACAAGTTTTCTTGGATTTTGTTTCGTACTAAAAATCATCGAATTCAGCAATATTTTGACGTTTATCAACCGCTTTTCCTTTATGTGATATAAACAAAATATCATCGAATTAGGCAATATTTTGCTGTTTTTCCACGTTTTTGTGAATTTTCAGTTTTTTGCTATTAATTCATTAAATATACGATAAAAATGATGCAAACACATAATTGATTAGAAATTAACCTTAAACACTTCATTTTCAATCAACTATTTGTATCTCGTTAAAATACTGAGTAAGATATTGGAAAGGGGAGAAGTTCTGTTTTTATTGCATATATCGACGTTTCAGCCGGATTAGAGCGGTTTTACGTGTACATCTTCCATCGGTAATATAAACTGAAAATCAGGAACATTTTAGTTAATTCTAATGAAAACACTTTGATTTTTATCATTTGTATTTGAAACAACATTGTCATATGTCTTTTCTGGGATCTAAATCATACGATACCTCGCTCTATGATTTTGAAGTTAAAATCCTCAAATATGGTAATATAGTGACTTTTTTCACGTTTTTCATGTAGTGTGATTTTACGTATATATATTCGTTTTTACCAATATTTCGATACTACTTCATGTTTTCTCACGATATGTGATTTGGCCTTCAAATCTCAGAATTTCGCAAATTTTGCATTTTTAAGCAAGTTTTCTTGCATTTTGTTTTGTACTAAAAATCATCGAATTTAGCAATATTTTGACCTTTATCATCCCCTTTTCCTTTATGAGATTTAAACAAAATATCATCGAATTAGGTAATATTTTGCCGTTTTTCCACGTTTTTGTGAATTTTCAGTTTATTGTTAATAATTCATTATATATACGATAAAAATTATGCAAACACATAATTGATCAGAAAATAACCTTAAATACTTCATTTTCAATCATCTATTTGTTTCTCGTTAAAATACTGAGTAAGATATTAAAAAGGGGAGAAGTTCTGTTTTTATTGCATATATCGACGTTTCAGCCGGATTAGAACGGTTTTACGTGTACATCTCCCATAGGTAATATAAACCAAAAATCAGGAACATTTTAGTTAATTTGAATGAAAACACATTGATTTTTATCAATTGTATTGGAAGCAACATCTTTATACGTCTTTTCTAGGGTCTAAAAAATACGAAACGTCGCTCTATGATTCGAAGATAAAATCCTCAAATTTGATGTAATAATGACTTTTTTCACGATTTTCATGTAGTTTGATATTACGTAAATATATTCATTTTTACCAATATTTTGATACTATTTGATATAGTATCACGATATGTGATTTGGCCTTCAAATCTCAGTTTTTTGCATAATATTGCATTTTAAACAAGTTTTCTTGGATTTTGTTTCGTACTAAAAATCATCGAATTCAGCAATATTTTGACGTTTATCAACCGCTTTTCCTTTATGTGATATAAACAAAATATCATCGAATTAGGCAATATTTTGCTGTTTTTCCACGTTTTTGTGAATTTTCAGTTTATTGCTATTAATTCATTAAATATACGATAAAAATGATGCAAACACATAATTGATTAGAAATTAACCTTAAACACTTCATTTTCAATCAACTATTTGTTTCTCGTTAAAATATTGATTAAGATATTGGAAAGGGGAGAAGTTCTGTTTTTATTGCATACATCGACGTTTCAGCCGGATTAGAGCGGTTTTACGTGTACATCTTCCATCGGTAATATAAACGGAAAATCAGGAATATTTTAGTTAATTCTAATGAAAACACTTTGATTTTTATCATTTGTATTTGAAACAACATTGTAATATGTCTTTTCTTGGATCTAAATCATACGATACCTCGCTCTATGATTTGAAGTTAAAATCCTCAAATATGGTAATATAGTGACTTTTTTCACGTTTTTCATGTAGTGTGATCTTACGTATATATATTCGTTTTTACCAATATTTCGATACTACTTCATGTTTTCTCACGATATGTGATTTGGCCTTCAAATCTCAGAATTTCATAAATTTTGCAATTTTAAGCAAGTTTTCTTGCATTTTGTTTTGTACTAAAAATCATCGAATTTAGCAATATTTTGACCTTTATCATCCCCTTTTCCTTTATGAGATTTAAACAAAATATCATCGAATTAGGTAATATTTTGCCGTTTTTCCACGTTTTTGTGAATTTTCAGTTTATTGTTATTAATTCATTATATATACGATAAAAATTATGCAAACACATAATTGATCAGAAAATAACCTTAAATACTTCATTTTCAATCATCTATTTGTTTCTCGTTAAAATACTGAGTAAGATATTGAAAAGGGGAGAAGTTCTGTTTTTATTGCATATATCGACGTTTCAGCCGGATTAGAACGGTTTTACGTGTACATCTTTCATCGGTAATATAAACCAAAAATCAGGAACATTTTAGTTAATTTTAATGAAAACACATTGATTTTTATCATTTGTACTGGAAGAAACATCTTTATACGTCTTTTCTAGGGTCTAAAAAATACGAAACGTTGCTCTATGATTCGAAGATAAAATCCTCAAATTTGGTATAATAATGACTTTTTTCACTTTTTTCATGTAGTTTGATATTACGCAAATATATTCATTTTTACCAATATTTCGATACTATTTCATGTAGTATCACGATATGTGATTTGGCCTTCAAATCTCAGTTTTTCGCATAATATTGCATTTTAAACAAGTTTTCTTGGATTTTGTTTCGTACTAAAAATCATCGAATTCAGCAATATTTTGACGTTTATCAACCGCTTTTCCTTTATGTGATATAAACAAAATATCATCGAATTAGGCAATATTTTGCTGTTTTTCCACGTTTTTGTGAATTTTCAGTTTATTGCTATTAATTCATTATATATACGATAAAAATGATGCAAACACATAATTGATTAGAAATTAACCTTAAACACTTCATTTTCAATCAACTATTTGTATCTCGTTAAAATACTGAGTAAGATATTGGAAAGGGGAGAAGTTCTGTTTTTATTGCATATATCGACGTTTCAGCCGGATTAGAGCGGTTTTACGTGTACATCTTCCATCGGTAATATAAACTGAAAATCAGGAACATTTTAGTTAATTCTAATGAAAACACTTTGATTTTTATCATTTGTATTTGAAACAACATTGTCATATGTCTTTTCTGGGATCTAAATCATACGATACCTCGCTCTATGATTTTGAAGTTAAAATCCTCAAATATGGTAATATAGTGACTTTTTTCACGTTTTTCATGTAGTGTGATTTTACGTATATATATTCGTTTTTACCAATATTTCGATACTACTTCATGTTTTCTCACGATATGTGATTTGGCCTTCAAATCTCAGAATTTCGCAAATTTTGCATTTTTAAGCAAGTTTTCTTGTATTTTGTTTTGTACTAAAAATCATCGAATTTAGCAATATTTTGACCTTTATCATCCCCTTTTCCTTTATGAGATTTAAACAAAATATCATCGAATTAGGTAATATTTTGCCGTTTTCCACGTTTTTGTGAATTTTCAGTTTATTGTTAATAATTCATTATATATACGATAAAAATTATGCAAACACATAATTGTTCAGAAAATAACCTTAAATACTTCATTTTCAGTCATCTATTTGTTTCTCGTTAAAATACTGAGTAAGATATTAAAAAGGGGAGAAGTTCTGTTTTTATTGCATATATCGACGTTTCAGCCGGATTAGAACGGTTTTACGTGTACATCTCCCATCGGTAATATAAACCAAAAATCAGGAACATTTTAGTTAATTTTAATGAAAACACATTGATTTTTATCAATTGTATTGGAAGCAACATCTTTATACGTCTTTTCTAGGGTCTAAAAAATACGAAACGTCGCTCTATGATTCGAAGATAAAATCCTCAAATTTGATGTAATAATGACTTTTTTCACGATTTTCATGTAGTTTGATATTACGTAAATATATTCATTTTTACCAATATTTTGATACTATTTGATATAGTATCACGATATGTGATTTGGCCTTCAAATCTCAGTTTTTTGCATAATATTGCATTTTAAACAAGTTTTCTTGGATTTTGTTTCGTACTAAAAATCATCGAATTCAGCAATATTTTGACGTTTATCAACCGCTTTTCCTTTATGTGATATAAACAAAATATCATCGAATTAGGCAATATTTTGCTGTTTTTCAACATTTTTGTGAATTTTCAGTTTATTGCTATTAATTCATTAAATATACGATAAAAATGATGCAAACACATAATTGATTAGAGATTAACCTTAAACACTTCATTTTCAATCAACTATTTGTATCTCGTTAAAATACTGAGTAAGATATTGGAAAGGGGAGAAGTTCTGTTTTTATTGCATATATCGACGTTTCAGCCGGATTAGAGCGGTTTTACGTGTACATCTTCCATCGGTAATATAAACTGAAAATCAGGAACATTTTAGTTAATTCTAATGAAAACACTTTGATTTTTATCATTTGTATTTGAAACAACATTGTCATATGTCTTTTCTTGGATCTAAATCATCCGATACCTCGCTCTATGATTTTGAAGTTAAAATCCTCAAATATGGTAATATAGTGACTTTTTTCACGTTTTTCATATAGTGTGATTTTACGTATATATATTCGTTTTTACCAATATTTCGATACTACTTCATGTTTTCTCACGATATGTGATTTGACCTTCAAATCTCAGAATTTCGCAAATTTTGCAATTTCAAGCAAGTTTTCTTGCATTTTGTTTTGTACTAAAAATCATCGAATTCAGCAATATTTTGACGTTTATCAACCGCTTTTCCTTTATGTGATATAAACAAAATATCATCGAATTAGGCAATATTTTGCTGTTTTTCCACGTTTTTGTGAATTTTCAGTTTATTGCTATTAATTCATTAAATATACGATAAAAATGATGCAAACACATAATTGATTAGAAATTAACCTTAAACACTTCATTTTCAATCAACTATTTGTTTCTCGTTAAAATATTGATTAAGATATTGGAAAGGGGAGAAGTTCTGTTTTTATTGCATACATCGACGTTTCAGCCGGATTAGAGCGGTTTTACGTGTACATCTTCCATCGGTAATATAAACGGAAAATCAGGAATATTTTAGTTAACTCTAATAAAAACACTTTGATTTTTATCATTTGTATTTGAAACAACATTGTCATATGTCTTTTCTTGGATCTAAATCATACGATACCTCGCTCTATGATTTTGAAGTTAAAATCCTCAAATATGGTAATATAGTGACTTTTTTCACGTTTTTCATGTAGTGTGATTTTACGTATATATATTCGTTTTTACCAATATTTCGATACTACTTCATGTTTTCTCACGATATGTGATTTGGCCTTCAAATCTCAGAATTTCGCAAATTTTGCATTTTTAAGCAAGTTTTCTTGCATTTTGTTTTGTACTAAAAATCATCGAATTTAGCAATATTTTGACCTTTATCATCCCCTTTTCCTTTATGAGATTTAAACAAAATATCATCGAATTAGGTAATATTTTGCCGTTTTTCCACGTTTTTGTGAATTTTCAGTTTATTGTTAATAATTCATTATATATACGATAAAAATTATGCAAACACATAATTGATCAGAAAATAACCTTAAATACTTCATTTTCAATCATCTATTTGTTTCTCGTTAAAATACTGAGTAAGATATTAAAAAGGGGAGAAGTTCTGTTTTTATTGCATATATCGACGTTTCAGCCGGATTAGAACGGTTTTACGTGTACATCTCCCATCGGTAATATAAACCAAAAATCAGGAACATTTTAGTTAATTTTAATGAAAACACATTGATTTTTATCAATTGTATTGGAAGCAACATCTTTATACGTCTTTTCTAGGGTCTAAAAAATACGAAACGTCGCTCTATGATTAGAAGATAAAATCCTCAAATTTGATGTAATAATGACTTTTTTCACGATTTTCATGTAGTTTGATATTACGTAAATATATTCATTTTTACCAATATTTTGATACTATTTCATATAGTATCACGATATGTGATTTGGCCTTCAAATCTCAGTTTTTCGCATAATATTGCATTTTAAACAAGTTTTCTTGGATTTTGTTTCGTACTAAAAATCATCGAATTCAGCAATATTTTGACGTTTATCAACCGCTTTTCCTTTATGTGATATAAACAAAATATCATCGAATTAGGCAATATTTTGCTGTTTTTCCACGTTTTTGTGAATTTTCAGTTTTTTGCTATTAATTCATTAAATATACGATAAAAATGATGCAAACACATAATTGATTAGAAATTAACCTTAAACACTTCATTTTCAATCAACTATTTGTATCTCGTTAAAATACTGAGTAAGATATTGGAAAGGGGAGAAGTTCTGTTTTTATTGCATATATCGACGTTTCAGCCGGATTAGAGCGGTTTTACGTGTACATCTTCCATCGGTAATATAAACTGAAAATCAGGAACATTTTAGTTAATTCTAATGAAAACACTTTGATTTTTATCATTTGTATTTGAAACAACATTGTCATATGTCTTTTCTGGGATCTAAATCATACGATACCTCGCTCTATGATTTTGAAGTTAAAATCCTCAAATATGGTAATATAGTGACTTTTTTCACGTTTTTCATGTAGTGTGATTTTACGTATATATATTCGTTTTTACCAATATTTCGATACTACTTCATGTTTTCTCACGATATGTGATTTGGCCTTCAAATCTCAGAATTTCGCAAATTTTGCATTTTTAAGCAAGTTTTCTTGCATTTTGTTTTGTACTAAAAATCATCGAATTTAGCAATATTTTGACCTTTATCATCCCCTTTTCCTTTATGAGATTTAAACAAAATATCATCGAATTAGGTAATATTTTGCCGTTTTTCCACGTTTTTGTGAATTTTCAGTTTATTGTTAATAATTCATTATATATACGATAAAAATTATGCAAACACATAATTGATCAGAAAATAACCTTAAATACTTCATTTTCAATCATCTATTTGTTTCTCGTTAAAATACTGAGTAAGATATTAAAAAGGGGAGAAGTTCTGTTTTTATTGCATATATCGACGTTTCAGCCGGATTAGAACGGTTTTACGTGTACATCTCCCATAGGTAATATAAACCAAAAATCAGGAACATTTTAGTTAATTTGAATGAAAACACATTGATTTTTATCAATTGTATTGGAAGCAACATCTTTATACGTCTTTTCTAGGGTCTAAAAAATACGAAACGTCGCTCTATGATTCGAAGATAAAATCCTCAAATTTGATGTAATAATGACTTTTTTCACGATTTTCATGTAGTTTGATATTACGTAAATATATTCATTTTTACCAATATTTTGATACTATTTGATATAGTATCACGATATGTGATTTGGCCTTCAAATCTCAGTTTTTTGCATAATATTGCATTTTAAACAAGTTTTCTTGGATTTTGTTTCGTACTAAAAATCATCGAATTCAGCAATATTTTGACGTTTATCAACCGCTTTTCCTTTATGTGATATAAACAAAATATCATCGAATTAGGCAATATTTTGCTGTTTTTCCACGTTTTTGTGAATTTTCAGTTTATTGCTATTAATTCATTAAATATACGATAAAAATGATGCAAACACATAATTGATTAGAAATTAACCTTAAACACTTCATTTTCAATCAACTATTTGTTTCTCGTTAAAATATTGATTAAGATATTGGAAAGGGGAGAAGTTCTGTTTTTATTGCATACATCGACGTTTCAGCCGGATTAGAGCGATTTTACGTGTACATCTTCCATCGGTAATATAAACGGAAAATCAGGAATATTTTAGTTAACTCTAATGAAAACACTTTGATTTTTATCATTTGTATTTGAAACAACATTGTAATATGTCTTTTCTTGGATCTAAATCATACGATACCTCGCTCTATGATTTGAAGTTAAAATCCTTAAATATGGTAATATAGTGACTTTTTTCACGTTTTTCATGTAGTGTGATTTTAAGTATATATATATATTCGTTTTTATCAATATTTCGATACTACTTCATGTTTTCTCACGATATGTTATTTGGCCTTCAAATCTCAGAATTTCGCAAATTTTGCATTTTTAAGCAAGTTTTCCTGCATTTTGTTTTGTACTAAAAATCATCGAATTTAGCAATATTTTGACTTTATCATCCGCTATTCCTTTATGAGATTTAAACAAAATATCATCGAATTAGGTAATATTTTGCCGTTTTTCCACGTTTTTGTGAATTTTCAGTTTATTGTTATTAATTCATTATATATACGTCAAAAATTATGAAAACACATAATTAATCAGAAAATAACCTTAAATACTTCATTTTCAATCATCTATTTGTTTCTCGTTAAAATACTGAGTAAGATATTGAAAAAGGGAGAAGTTCTGTTTTTATTGCATATATCGACGTTTCAGCCGGATTAGAACGGTTTTACGTGTACATCTCCCATCGGTAATATAAACCAAAAATCAGGAACATTTTAGTTAATTTTAATGAAAACACATTGATTTTTATCATTTGTACTGGAAGCAACATCTTTATACGTCTTTTCTAGGGTCTAAAAAATACGAAACGTCGCTCTATGATTCGAAGATAAAATCCTCAAATTTGGTATAATAATGACTTTTTTCACGTTTTTCATGTAGTTTGATATTACGCAAATATATTCATTTTTACCAATATTTCGATACTATTTCATGTAGTATCACGATATGTGATTTGGCCTTCAAATCTCAGTTTTTCGCATAATATTGCATTTTAAACAAGTTTTCTTGGATTTTGTTTCGTACTAAAAATCATCGAATTCAGCAATATTTTGACGTTTATCAACCGCTTTTCCTTTATGTGATATAAACAAAATATCATCGAATTAGGCAATATTTTGCTGTTTTTCCACGTTTTTGTGAATTTTCAGTTTATTGCTATTAATTCATTAAATATACGATAAAAATGATGCAAACACATAATTGATTAGAAATTAACCTTAAACACTTCATTTTCAATCAACTATTTGTATCTCGTTAAAATACTGAGTAAGATATTGGAAAGGGGAGAAGTTCTGTTTTCATTGCATATATCGACGTTTCAGCCGGATTAGAGCGGTTTTACGTGTACATCTTCCATCGGTAATATAAACTGAAAATCAGGAACATTTTAGTTAATTCTAATGAAAACACTTTGATTTTTATCATTTGTATATGAAACAACATTGTCATATGTCTTTTCTTGGATCTAAATCATACGATACCTCGCTCTATGATTTTGAAGATAAAATCCTCAAATATGGTAATATAGTGACTTTTTTCACGTTTTCATGTAGTGTGATTTTACGTATATATATTCGTTTTTACCAATATTTCGGTACTACTTCATGTTTTCTCACGATATGTGATTTGGCCTTCAAATCTCAGAATTTCGCAATTTTTGCAATTTTAAGCAAGTTTTCTTGCATTTTTTTTTGTACTAAAAATCATCGAATTCAGCAATATTTTGACGTTTATCAACCGCTTTTCCTTTATGTGATATAAAGAAAATATCATCGAATTAGGCAATATTTTGCTGTTTTTCCACGTTTTTGTGAATTTTCAGTTTATTACTATTAATTCATTAAATATACGATAAAAATGATGCAAACACATAATTGATTAGAAATTAACCTTAAACACTTCATTTTCAATCAACTATTTGTTTCTGGTTAAAATATTGATTAAGATATTGGAAAGGGGAGAAGTTCTGTTTTTATTGCATACATCGACGTTTCAGCCGGATTAGAGCGGTTTTACGTGTACATCTTCCATCGGTAATATAAACGGAAAATCAGGAATATTTTAGTTAACTCTAATGAAAACACTTTGATTTTTATCATTTGTATTTGAAACAACATTGTAATATGTCTTTTCTTGTATCCAAATCATACGATACCTCACTCTATGATTTGAAGTTAAAATCCTTAAATATGGTAATATAGTGACTTTTTCACGTTTTTCATGTAGTGTGATTTTACGTTTATATATTCGTTTTTATCAATATTTCGATACTACTTCATGTTTTCTCACGATATGTGATTTGGCCTTCAAATCTCAGAATTTCGCAAATTTTGCATTTTTAAGCAAGTTTTACTGCATTTTGTTTTGTACTAAAAATCATCGAATTTAGCAATATTTTGACCTTTATCATCCCCTATTCCTTTATGAGATTTAAACAAAATATCATCGAATTAGGTAATATTTTGCCGTTTTTCCACGTTTTGTGAATTTTCAGTTTATTGCTATTAATTCATTAAATATACGATAAAAATGATGCAAACACATAATTGATTAGAAATTAACCCTAAACACTTCATTTTCAATCAACTATTTGTTTCTCGTTAAAATATTGATTAAGATATTGGAAAGGGGAGAAGTTCTGTTTTTATTGCATACATCGACGTTTCAGCCGGATTAGAGCGGTTTTACGTGTACATCTTCCATCGGTAATATAAACGGAAAATCAGGAATATTTTAGTTAATTCTAATGAAAACACTTTGATTTTTATCATTTGTATTTGAAACAACATTGTAATATGTCTTTTCTTGGATCTAAATCATACGATACCTCGCTCTATGATTTGAAGTTAAAATCCTTAAATATGGTAATATAGTGACTTTATTCACGTTTTTCATGTAGTGTGATTTTAAGTATATATATATATTCGTTTTTATCAATATTTCGATACTACTTCATGTTTTCTCACGATATGTGATTTGGCCTTCAAATCTCAGAATTTCGCAAATTTTGCATTTTTAAGCAAGTTTTCCTGCATTTTGTTTTGTACTAAAAATCATCGAATTTAGCAATATTTTGACTTTATCATCCGCTTTTCCTTTATGAGATTTAAACAAAATATCATCGAATTAGGTAATATTTTGCCGTTTTTCCACGTTTTTGTGAATTTTCAGTTTATTGTTATTAATTCATTATATATACGATAAAAATTATGAAAACACATAATTAATCAGAAAATAACCTTAAATACTTCATTTTCAATCATCTATTTGTTTCTCGTTAAAATACTGAGTAAGATATTGAAAAAGGGAGAAGTTCTGTTTTTATTGCATATATCGACGTTTCAGCCGGATTAGAACGGTTTTACGTGTACATCTCCCATCGGTAATATAAACCAAAAATCAGGAATATTTTAGTTAATTTTAATGAAAACACATTGATTTTTATCAATTGTATTGGAAGCAACATCTTTATACGTCTTTTCTAGGGTCTAAAAAAATACGAAACGTGGCTCTATGATTCAGAGATAAAATCCTCAACTTTGGTATAATATTGACTTTTGTCACGTTTTTCATGTAGTTTGATATTACGTAAATATATTCATTTTTACCAATATTTCGATACTATTTCATATTGTATCACGATATGTGATTTTTCCTTCAAATATCAGATTTTCGCATAATATTGCATTTTAAGCAAGTTTTCTTGCATTTTGTTTCGTACTAAAAATCATCGAATTCAGCAATATTTTGACGTTTATCAACCGCTTTTCCTTTATGTGATATAAACAAAATATCATCGAATTAGGCAATATTTTGCTGTTTTTCCACGTTTTTGTGAATTTTCAGTTTATTGCTATTAATTCATTAAATATACGATAAAAATGATGCAAACACATAATTGATTAGAAATTAACCTTAAACACTTCATTTTCAATCAATTATTTGTATCTCGTTAAAATACTGAGTAAGATATTGGAAAGGGGAGAAGTTCTGTTTTTATTGCATATATCGACGTTTCAACCGGATTAGAGCGGTTTTACGTGTACATCTTCCATCGGTAATATAAACTGAAAATCAGGAACATTTTAGTTAATTCTAATGAAAACACTTTGATTTTTATCATTTGTATTTGAAACAACATTGTCATATGTCTTTTCTTGGATCTAAATCATACGATACCTCGCTCTATGATTTTGAAGTTAAAATCCTCAAATATGGTAATATAGTGACTTTTTTCACGTTTTTCATGTAGTGTGAGTTTACGTATATATGTTCGTTTTTACCAATATTTCGATACTACTTCATGTTTTCTCACGATATGTGATTTGGCCTTCAAATCTCAGAATTTCGCAAATTTTGCATTTTTAAGCAAGTTTTCCTGCATTTTGTTTTGTACTAAAAATCATCGAATTTAGCAATATTTTGACTTTATCATCCGCTATTCTTTTATGAGATTTAAACAAAATATCATCGAATTAGGTAATATTTTGCCGTTTTTCCACGTTTTTGTGAATTTTCAGTTTATTGTTATTAATTCATTATATATACGATAAAAATTATGAAAACACATAATTAATCAGAAAATAACCTTAAATACTTCATTTTCAATCATCTATTTGTTTCTCGTTAAAATACTGAGTAAGATATTGAAAAAGGGAGAAGTTCTGTTTTTATTGCATATATCGACGTTTCAGCCGGATTAGAACGGTTTTACGTGTACATCTCCCATCGGTAATATAAACCAAAAATCAGGAATATTTTAGTTAATTTTAATGAAAACACATTGATTTTTATCAATTGTATTGGAAGCAACATTTTTATACGTCTTTTCTAGGGTCTAAAAAAATACGAAACGTCGCTCTATGATTCAAAGATAAAATCCTCAAATTTGGTATAATAATGACTTTTGTCACGTTTTTCATGTAGTTTGATATTACGTAAATATATTCATTTTTACCAATATTTCGATACTATTTCATATAGTATCACGATATGTGATTTTTCCTTCAAATCTCAGATTTTCGCATAATATTGCATTTTAAGCAAGTTTTCTTGCATTTTGTTTCGTACTAAAAATCATCGAATTCAGCAATATTTTGACGTTTATCAACCGCTTTTCCTTTATGTGATATAAACAAAATATCATCGAATTAGGCAATATTTTGCTGTTTTTCCACGTTTTTGTGAATTTTCAGTTTATTGCTATTAATTCATTAAATATACGATAAAAATGATGCAAACACATAATTGATTAGAAATTAACCTTAAGCACTTCATTTTCAATCAACTATTTGTATCTCGTTAAAATACTGAGTAAGATATTGGAAAGGGGAGAAGTTCTGTTTTTATTGCATATATCGACGTTTCAGCCGGATTAGAGCGGTTTTACGTGTACATCTTCCATCGGTAATATAAACTGAAAATCAGGAACATTTTAGTTATTTCTAATGAAAACACTTTGATTTTTATCATTTGTATTTGAAACAACATTGTCATATGTCTTTTCTTGGATCTAAATCATACGATACCTCGCTCTATGATTTTGAAGTTAAAATCCTCAAATATGGTAATATAGTGACTTTTTTCACGTTTTTCATGTAGTGTGATTTTACGTATATATGTTCGTTTATACCAATATTTCGATACTACTTCATGTTTTCTCACGATATGTGATTTGGCCTTCAAATCTCAGAATTTCGCAAATTTTGCATTTTTAAGCAAGTTTTCCTGCATTTTGTTTTGAACTAAAAATCATCGAATTTAGCAATATTTTGACTTTATCATCCGCTATTCCTTTATGAGATTTAAACAAAATATCATCGAATTAGGTAATATTTTGCCGTTTTTCCACGTTTTTGTAAATTTTCAGTTTATTGTTATTAATTCATTATATATACGATAAAAATTATGAAAACACATAATTAATCAGAAAATAACCTTAAATACTTCATTTTCAATCATCTATTTGTTTCTCGTTAAAATACTGAGTAAGATATTGAAAAAGGGAGAAGTTCTGTTTTTATTGCATATATCGACGTTTCAGCCGGATTAAAACGGTTTTACGTGTACATCTCCCATCGGTAATATAAACCAAAAATCAGGAA
The DNA here is from genome assembly GCF_040958095.1 of Procambarus clarkii. NCBI lineage: Eukaryota > Metazoa > Arthropoda > Malacostraca > Decapoda > Cambaridae > Procambarus > Procambarus clarkii. The sequence continues at coordinate 80,461 of NC_091193.1, read as the reverse complement.
TATTTTAGTTAATTTTAATGAAAACACATTGATTTTTATCAATTGTATTGGAAGCAACATCTTTACACGTCTTTTCTAGGGTCTAAAAAAATACGAAACGTCGCTCTATGATTCAAAGATAAAATCCTCAAATTTGGTATAATAATGACTTTTGTCACGTTTTTCATGTAGTTTGATATTACGTAAATATATTCATTTTTACCAATATTTCGATACTATTTCATATAGTATCACGATATGTGATTTTTCCTTCATATCTCAGATTTTCGCATAATATTGCGTTTTAATCAAGTTTTCTTGCATTTTGTTTCGTACTAAAAATCATCGAATTCAGCAATATTTTGACGTTTATCAACCGCTTTTCCTTTATGTGATATAAACAAAATATCATCGAATTAGGCAATATTTTGCTGTTTTTCCACGTTTTTGTGAATTTTCAGTTTATTGCTATTATTTCATTAAATATACGATAAAAATGATGCAAACACATAATTGATTAGAAATTAACCTTAAACACTTCATTTTCAATCAACTATTTGTATCTCGTTAAAATACTGAGTAAGATATTGAAAAGGGGAGAAGTTCTGTTTTTATTGCATATATCGACGTTTCAGCCGGATTAGAGCGGTTTTACGTGTACATCTTCCATCGGTAATATAAACTGAAAATCAGGAACATTTTAGTTAATTCTAATGAAAACACTTTGATTTTTATCATTTGTATTTGAAACAACATTGTCATATGTCTTTTCTTGGATCTAAATCATACGATAACCTCGTTCGATGATTTTGAAGTTAAAATCCTCAAATATGGTAATATAGTGACTTTTTTCACGTTTTTCATGTAGTGTGATTTTACGTATATATGTTCGTTTTTACCAATATTTCGATACTACTTCATGTTTTCTCACGATATGTGATTTGGCCTTCAAATCTCAGAATTTCGCAAATTTTGCAATTTTAAGCAAGTTTTCTTGCATTTTGTTTTGTACTAAAAATCATCGAATTTAGCAATATTTTGACCTTTATCATCCCCTTTTTCTTTATGAGATTTAAACAAAATATCATCGAATTAGGTAATATTTTGCCGTTTTTCCACGTTTTTGTGAATTTTCAGTTTATTGTTAATAATTCATTATATATACGATAAAAATTATGCAAACACATAATTGATCAGAAAATAACCTTAAATACTTCATTTTCAATCATCTATTTGTTTCTCGTTAAAATACTGAGTAAGATATTGAAAAAGGGAGAAGTTCTGTTTTTATTGCATATATCGACGTTTCAGCCGGATTAGAACGGTTTTACGTGTACATCTCCCATCGGTAATATAAACCAAAAATCAGGAATATTTTAGTTAATTTTAATGAAAACACATTGATTTTTATCAATTGTATTGGAAGCAACATCTTTATACGTCTTTTCTAGGGTCTAAAAAAATACGAAACGTCGCTCTATGATTCAAAGATAAAATCCTCAAATTTGGTATAATAATGACTTTTGTCACGTTTTTCATGTAGTTTGATATTACGTAAATATATTCATTTTTACCAATATTTCGATACTATTTCATATAGTATCACGATATGTGATTTTTCCTTCAAATCTCAGATTTTCGCATAATATTGCATTTTAAGCAAGTTTTCTTGCATTTTGTTTCGTACTAAAAATCATCGAATTCAGCAATATTTTGACGTTTATCAAGCGCTTTTCCTTTATGTGATATAAACAAAATATCATCGAATTAGGCAATATTTTGCTGTTTTTCCACTTTTTTGTGAATTTTCTGTTTATTGCTATTAATTCATTAAATATACGATAAAAATGATGCAAACACATAATTGATTAGAAATTAACCTTAAACACTTCATTTTCAATCAACTATTTGTATCTCGTTAAAATACTGAGTAAGATATTGGAAAGGGGAGAAGTTCTGTTTTTATTGCATATATCGACGTTTCAGCCGGATTAGAGCGGTTTTACGTGTACATCTTCCATCGGTAATATAAACTAAAAATCAGGAACATTTTAGTTTATTCTAATGAAAACACTTTGATTATTATCATTTGTATTTGAAACAACATTGTCATATGTCTTTTCTTGGATCTAAATCATACGATACCTCGCTCTATGATTTTGAAGTTAAAATCCTCAAATTTGGTATAATAATGACTTTTCTCACGTTTTTCATGTAGTTTGATATTACGTAAATATATTCATTTTTACCAATATTTCCATACTATTTCATATAGTATCACGATATGTGATTTTTCCTTCAAATCTCAGATTTTCGCATAATATTGCATTTTAAGCAAGTTTTCTTGCATTTTGTTTCGTACTAAAAATCATCGAATTCAGCAATATTTTGACGTTTATCAACCGCTTTTCCTTTATGTGATATAAACAAAATATCATCGAATTAGGCAATATTTTGCTGTTTTTCCACGTTTTTGTGAATTTTCAGTTTATTGCTATTAATTCATTAAATATACGATAAAAATGATGCAAAAACATAATTGATTAGAAATTAACCTTACACACTTCATTTTCAATCAACTATTTGTTTCTCGTTAAAATACTGAGTAAGATATTGGAAAGGGGAGAAGTTCTGTTTTTATTGCATATATCGACGTTTCAGCCGGATTAGAGCGGTTTTACGTGTACATCTTCCATCGGTAATATAAACTGAAAATCAGGAACATTTTAGTTAATTCTAATGAAAACACTTTGATTTTTATCATTTGTATTTGAAACAACATTGTCATATGTCTTTTCTTGGATCTAAATCATACGATACCTCGCTCTATGATTTTGAAGTTAAAATCCTCAAATATGGTAATATAGTGACTTTTTCACGTTTTTCATGTAGTGTGATTTTACGTATATATATTCGTTTTTACCAATATTTCGATACTACTTCATGTTTTCTCACGATATGTGATTTGGCCTTCAAATCTCAGAATTTCGCAAATTTTGCAATTTTAAGCAAGTTTTCTTGCATTTTGTTTTGTACTAAAAATCATCGAATTCAGCAATATTTTGACGTTTATCAACCGCTTTTCCTTTATGTGATATAAACAAAATATCATCGAATTAGGCAATATTTTGCTGTTTTTCCACGTTTTTGTGAATTTTCAGTTTATTGCTATTAATTCATTAAATATACGATAAAAATGATGCAAACACATAATTGATTAGAAATTAACCTTAAACACTTCATTTTCAATCAACTATTTGTTTCTCGTTAAAATATTGATTAAGATATTGGAAAGGGGAGAAGTTCTGTTTTTATTGCATACATCGACGTTTCAGCCGGATAAGAGCGGTTTTACGTGTACATCTTCCATCGGTTATATAAACGGAAAATCAGGAATATTTTAGTTAACTCTAATGAAAACACTTTGATTTTTATCATTTGTATTTGAAACAACATTGTAATATGTCTTTTCTTGGATCTAAATCATATGATACCTCACTCTATGATATGAAGTTAAAATCCTTAAATATGGTAATATAGTGACTTTTTTCACGTTTTTCATGTAGTGTGATTTTACGTATATATATTCGTTTTTATCAATATTTCGATACTACTTCATGTTTTCTCACGATATGTGATTTGGCCTTCAAATCTCAGAATTTCGGAAATTTTGCATTTTTGGGCAAGTTTTCCTGCATTTTGTTTTGTACTAAAAATCATCGAATTTAGCAATATTTTGACCATTATCATCCCCTATTCCTTTATGAGATTTAAACAAAATATCATCGAATTAGGTAATATTTTGCCGTTTTTCCACGTTTTTGTGAATTTTCAGTTTATTGTTATTAATTCATTATATATACGATAAAAATTATGAAAACACATAATTAATCAGAAAATAACCTTAAATACTTCATTTTCAATCATCTATTTGTTTCTCGTTAAAATACTGAGTAAGATATTGAAAAAGGGAGAAGTTCTGTTTTTATTGCATATATCGACGTTTCAGCCGGATTAGAACGGTTTTACGTGTACATCTCCCATCGGTAATATAAACCAAAAATCAGGAATATTTTAGTTAATTTTAATGAAAACACATTGATTTTTATCAATTGTATTGGAAGCAACATCTTTATACGTCTTTTCTAGGGTCTAAAAAATACGAAACGTCGCTCTATGATTCAAAGATAAAATCCTGAAATTTGGTATAATAATGACTTTTCTCACGTTTTTCATGTAGTTTGATATTACGTAAATATATTCATTTTACCAATATTTCCATACTATTTCATATAGTATCACGATATGTGATTTTTCCTTCAAATCTCAGATTTTCGCATAATATTGCATTTTAAGCAAGTTTTCTTGCATTTTGTTTCGTACTAAAAATCATCGAATTCAGCAATATTTTGACGTTTATCAACCGCTTTTCCTTTATGTGATATAAACAAAATATCATCGAATTAGGCAATATTTTGCTGTTTTTCCACGTTTTGTGAATTTTCAGTTTATTGCTATTAATTCATTAAATATACGATAAAAATAAGGCAAACACATAATTGATTAGAAATTAACCCTAAACACTTCATTTTCAATCAACTATTTGTTTCTCGTTAAAATATTGATTAAGATATTGGAAAGGGGAGAAGTTCTGTTTTTATTGCATACATCGACGTTTCAGCCGGATAAGAGCGGTTTTACGTGTACATCTTCCATCGGTAATATAAACTGAAAATCAGGAACATTTTAGTTAATTCTAATGAAAACACTTTGATTTTTATCATTTGTATTTGAAACAACATTGTCATATGTCTTTTCTTGGATCTAAATCATACGATACCTCGCTCTATGATTTTGAAGTTAAAATCCTCAAATATGGTAATATAGTGACTTTTTTCACGTTTTTCATGTAGTGTGATTTTACGTATATATGTTCGTTTTTACCAATATTTCGATACTACTTCATGTTTTCTCACGATATGTGATTTGGCCTTCAAATCTCAGAATTTTGCAAATTTTGTATTTTTAAGCAAGTTTTCCTGCATTTTGTTTTGTACTAAAAATCATCGAATTTAGCAATATTTTGACTTTATCATCCGCTATTCCTTTATGTGATATAAACAAAATATCATCGAATTAGGCAACATTTTGCTGTTCTTCCACGTTTTTGTGAATTTTCAGTTTATTGCTATTAATTCATTAAATATACGATAAAAATGATGCAAACACATAATTGATTAGAAATTAACCTTAAACACTTCATTTTCAATCAACTATTTGTATCTCGTTAAAATACTGAGTAAGATATTGGAAAGGGGAGAAGTTCTGTTTTTATTGCATATATCGACGTTTCAGCCGGATTAGAGCGGTTTTACGTGTACATCTTCCATCGGTAATATAAACTGAAAATCAGGAACATTTTAGTTAATTCTAATGAAAACACTTTGATTTTTATCATTTGTATTTGAAACAACATTGTCATATGTCTTTTCTTGGATCTAAATCATACGATAACCTCGCTCGATGATTTTGAAGTTAAAATCCTCAAATATGGTAATATAGTGACTTTTTTCACGTTTTTCATGTCGTGTGATTTTACGTATATATGTTCGTTTTTACCAATATTTCGATACTACTTCATGTTTTCTCACGATATGTGATTTGGCCTTGATATCTCAGAATTTCGCAAATTTTGCAATTTTAAGCAAGTTTTCTTGCATTTTGTTTTGTACTAAAAATCATCGAATTTAGCAATATTTTGACCTTTATCATCCCCTTTTTCTTTATGAGATTTAAACAAAATATCATCGAATTAGGTAATATTTTGCCGTTTTTCCACGTTTTTGTGAATTTTCAGTTTATTGTTATTAATTCATTATATATACGATAAAAATTATGAAAACACATAATTAATCAGAAAATAACCTTAAATACTTCATTTTCAATCATCGTTTTGTTTCTCGTTAAAATACTGAGTAAGATATTGAAAAAGGGAGAAGTTCTGTTTTTATTGCATATATCGACGTTTCAGCCGGATTAGAACGGTTTTACGTGTACATCTCCCATCGGTAATATAAACCAAAAATCAGGAATATTTTAGTTAATTTTAATGAAAACACATTGATTTTTATCAATTGTATTGGAAGCAACATCTTTATATGTCTTTTCTAGGGTCTAAAAAAATACGAAACGTCGCTCTATGATTCAAAGATAAAATCCTCAAATTTGGTATAATAATGACTTTTGTCACGTTTTTCATGTAGTTTGATATTACGTAAATATATTCATTTTTACCAATATTTCGATACTATTTCATATAGTATCACGATATGTGATTTTTCCTTCAAATCTCAGATTTTCGCATAATATTGCATTTTAAGCAAGTTTTCTTGCATTTTGTTTTGTACTAAAAATCATCGAATTTAGCAATATTTTGACCTTTATCATCCCCTATTCCTTTATGAGATTTAAACAAAATATCATCGAATTAGGTAATATTTTGCTGTTTTTCCACGTTTTTGTGAATTTTCAGTTTATTGTTATTGATTCATTATATATACGATAAAAATTATGAAAACACATAATTAATCAGAAAATAACCTTAAATACTTCATTTTCAATCATCTATTTGTTTCTCGTTAAAATACTGAGTAAGATATTGAAAAAGGGAGAAGTTCTGTTTTTATTGCATATATCGACGTTTCAGCCGGATTAGAACGGTTTTACGTGTACATCTCCCATCGGTAATATAAACCAAAAATCAGGAATATTTTAGTTAATTTTAATGAAAACACATTGATTTTTATCAATTGTATTGGAAGCAACATCTTTATACGTCTTTTCTAGGGTCTAAAAAATACGAAACGTCGCTCTATGATTCAAAGATAAAATCCTGAAATTTGGTATAATAATGACTTTTCTCACGTTTTTCATGTAGTTTGATATTACGTAAATATATTCATTTTTACCAATATTTCCATACTATTTCATATAGTATCACGATATGTGATTTTTCCTTCAAATCTCAGATTTTCGCATAATATTGCATTTTAAGCAAGTTTTCTTGCATTTTGTTTCGTACTAAAAATCATCGAATTCAGCAATATTTTGACGTTTATCAACCGCTTTTCCTTTATGTGATATAAACAAAATATCATCGAATTAGGCAATATTTTGCTGTTTTTCCACGTTTTGTGAATTTTCAGTTTATTGCTATTAATTCATTAAATATACGATAAAAATAAGGCAAACACATAATTGATTAGAAATTAACCCTAAACACTTCATTTTCAATCAACTATTTGTTTCTCGTTAAAATATTGATTAAGATATTGGAAAGGGGAGAAGTTCTGTTTTTATTGCATACATCGACGTTTCAGCCGGATAAGAGCGGTTTTACGTGTACATCTTCCATCGGTAATATAAACTGAAAATCAGGAACATTTTAGTTAATTCTAATGAAAACACTTTGATTTTTATCATTTGTATTTGAAACAACATTGTCATATGTCTTTTCTTGGATCTAAATCATACGATACCTCGCTCTATGATTTTGAAGTTAAAATCCTCAAATATGGTAATATAGTGACTTTTTTCACGTTTTTCAAGTAGTGTGATTTTACGTATATATGTTCGTTTTTACCAATATTTCGATACTACTTCATGTTATCTCACGATATGTGATTTGGCCTTCAAATATCAGAATTTTGCAAATTTTGTATTTTTAAGCAAGTTTTCCTGCATTTTGTTTTGTACTAAAAATCATCGAATTTAGCAATATTTTGACTTTATCATCCGCTATTCCTTTATGAGATTTAAACAAAATATCATCGAATTAGGTAATATTTTGCCGTTTTTCCACGTTTTTGTGAATTTTCAGTTTATTGTTATTAATTCATTATATATACGATAAAAATTATGAAAACACATAATTAATCAGAAAATAACCTTAAATACTTCATTTTCAATCATCTATTTGTTTCTCGTTAAAATACTGAGTAAGATATTGAAAAAGGGAGAAGTTCTGTTTATATTGCATATATCGACGTTTCAGCCGGATTAGAACGGTTTTACGTGTACATCTCCCATCGGTAATATAAACCAAAAATCAGGAATATTTTAGTTAATTTTAATGAAAACACATTGATTTTAATCAATTGTATTGGAAGCAACATCTTTACACGTCTTTTCTAGGGTCTAAAAAAATACGAAACGTCGCTCTATGATTCAAAGATAAAATCCTCAAATTTGGTATAATAATGACTTTTGTCACGTTTTTCATGTAGTTTGATATTACGTAAATATATTCATTTTTACCAATATTTCGATACTATTTCATATAGTATCACGATATGTGATTTTTCCTTCAAATCTCAGATTTTCGCATAATATTGCATTTTAATCAAGTTTTCTTGCATTTTGTTTCGTACTAAAAATCATCGAATTCAGCAATATTTTGACGTTTATCAACCGCTTTTCCTTTATGTGATATAAACAAAATATCATCGAATTAGGCAACATTTTGCTGTTTTTCCACGTTTTTGTGAATTTTCAGTTTATTGCTATTAATTCATTAAATATACGTTAAAAATGATGCAAACACATAATTGATTAGAAATTAACCTTAAACACTTCATTTTCAATCAACTATTTGTATCTCGTTAAAATACTGAGTAAGATATTGGAAAGGGGAGAAGTTCTGTTTTTATTGCATATATCGACGTTTCAGCCGGATTAGAGCGGTTTTACGTGTACATCTTCCATCGGTAATATAAACTGAAAATCAGGAACATTTTAGTTAATTCTAATGAAAACACTTTGATTTTTATCATTTGTATTTGAAACAACATTGTCATATGTCTTTTCTTGGATCTAAATCATACGATAACCTCGCTCGATGATTTTGAAGTTAAAATCCTGAAATATGGTAATATAGTGACTTTTTTCACGTTTTTCATGCCGTGTGATTTTACGTATATATGTTCGTTTTTACCAATATTTCGATACTACTTCATGTTTTCTCACGATATGTGATTTGGCCTTGATATCTCTGAATTTCGCAAATTTTGCAATTTTAAGCAAGTTTTCTTGCATTTTGTTTTGTACTAAAAATCATCGAATTTAGCAATATTTTGACCTTTATCATCCCCTTTTTCTTTATGAGATTTAAACAAAATATCATCGAATTAGGTAATATTTTGCCGTTTTTCCACGTTTTTGTGAATTTTCAGTTTATTGTTATTAATTCATTATATATACGATAAAAATTATGAAAACACATAATTAATCAGAAAATAACCTTAAATACTTCATTTTCAATCATCTATTTGTTTCTCGTTAAAATACTGAGTAAGATATTGAAAAAGGGAGAAGTTCTGTTTTTATTGATATATCGACGTTTCAGCCGGATTAGAACGATTTTACGTGTACATCTCCCATTGGTAATATAAACCAAAAATCAGGAATATTTTAGTTAATTTTAATGAAAACACATTGATTTTTATCAATTGTATTGGAAGCAACATCTTTATAAGTCTTTTCTAGGGTCTAAAAAAATACGAAACGTCGCTCTATGATTCAAAGATAAAATCCTCAAATTTGGTATAATAATGACTTTTCTCACGTTTTTCATGTAGTTTGATATTACGTAAATATATTCATTTTTACCAATATTTCCATACTATTTCATATAGTATCACGATATGTGATTTTTCCTTCAAATCTCAGATTTTCGCATAATATTGCATTTTAAGCAAGTTTTCTTGCATTTTGTTTTGTACTAAAAATCATCGAATTTAGCAATATTTTGACCTTTATCATCCCCTATTCCTTTATGAGATTTAAACAAAATATCATCGAATTAGGTAATATTTTGCTGTTTTTCCACGTTTTTGTGAATTTTCAGTTTATTGTTATTAATTCATTATATATACGATAAAAATTATGAAAACACATAATTAATCAGAAAATAACCTTAAATACTTCATTTTCAATCATCTATTTGTTTCTCGTTAAAATATTGATTAAGATATTGGAAAGGGGAGAAGTTCTGTTTTTATTGCATACATCGACGTTTCAGCCGGATAAGAGCGGTTTTACGTGTACATCTTCCATCGGTAATATAAACTGAAAATCAGGAACATTTTAGTTAATTCTAATGAAAACACTTTGATTTTTATCATTTGTATTTGAAACAACATTGTCATATGTCTTTTCTTGGATCTAAATCATACGATACCTCGCTCTATGATTTTGAAGTTAAAATCCTCAAATATGGTAATATAGTGACTTTTTTCACGTTTTTCATGTAGTGTGATTTTACGTATATATGTTCGTTTTTACCAATATTTCGATACTACTTCATGTTATCTCACGATATGTGATTTGGCCTTCAAATATCAGAATTTTGCAAATTTTGTATTTTTAAGCAAGTTTTCCTGCATTTTGTTTTGTACTAAAAATCATCGAATTTAGCAATATTTTGACTTTATCATCCGCTATTCCTTTATGAGATTTAAACAAAATATCATCGAATTAGGTAATATTTTGCCGTTTTTCCACGTTTTTGTGAATTTTCAGTTTATTGTTATTAATTCATTATATATACGATAAAAATTATGAAAACACATAATTAATCAGAAAATAACCTTAAATACTTCATTTTCAATCATCTATTTGTTTCTCGTTAAAATACTGAGTAAGATATTGAAAAAGGGAGAAGTTCTGTTTATATTGCATATATCGACGTTTCAGCCGGATTAGAACGGTTTTACGTGTACATCTCCCATCGGTAATATAAACCAAAAATCAGGAATATTTTAGTTAATTTTAATGAAAACACATTGATTTTAATCAATTGTATTGGAAGCAACATCTTTACACGTCTTTTCTAGGGTCTAAAAAAATACGAAACGTCGCTCTATGATTCAAAGATAAAATCCTCAAATTTGGTATAATAATGACTTTTGTCACGTTTTTCATGTAGTTTGATATTACGTAAATATATTCATTTTTACCAATATTTCGATACTATTTCATATAGTATCACGATATGTGATTTTTCCTTCAAATCTCAGATTTTCGCATAATATTGCATTTTAATCAAGTTTTCTTGCATTTTGTTTCGTACTAAAAATCATCGAATTCAGCAATATTTTGACGTTTATCAACCGCTTTTCCTTTATGTGATATAAACAAAATATCATCGAATTAGGCAACATTTTGCTGTTTTTCCACGTTTTTGTGAATTTTCAGTTTATTGCTATTAATTCATTAAATATACGATAAAAATGATGCAAACACATAATTGATTAGAAATTAACCTTAAACACTTCATTTTCAATCAACTATTTGTATCTCGTTAAAATACTGAGTAAGATATTGGAAAGGGGAGAAGTTCTGTTTTTATTGCATATATCGACGTTTCAGCCGGATTAGAGCGGTTTTACGTGTACATCTTCCATCGGTAATATAAACTGAAAATCAGGAACATTTTAGTTAATTCTAATGAAAACACTTTGATTTTTATCATTTGTATTTGAAACAACATTGTCATATGTCTTTTCTTGGATCTAAATCATACGATAACCTCGCTCGATGATTTTGAAGTTAAAATCCTGAAATATGGTAATATAGTGACTTTTTTCACGTTTTTCATGCCGTGTGATTTTACGTATATATGTTCGTTTTTACCAATATTTCGATACTACTTCATGTTTTCTCACGATATGTGATTTGGCCTTGATATCTCTGAATTTCGCAAATTTTGCAATTTTAAGCAAGTTTTCTTGCATTTTGTTTTGTACTAAAAATCATCGAATTTAGCAATATTTTGACCTTTATCATCCCCTTTTTCTTTATGAGATTTAAACAAAATATCATCGAATTAGGTAATATTTTGCCGTTTTTCCACGTTTTTGTGAATTTTCAGTTTATTGTTATTAATTCATTATATATACGATAAAAATTATGAAAACACATAATTAATCAGAAAATAACCTTAAATACTTCATTTTCAATCATCTATTTGTTTCTCGTTAAAATACTGAGTAAGATATTGAAAAAGGGAGAAGTTCTGTTTTTATTGATATATCGACGTTTCAGCCGGATTAGAACGGTTTTACGTGTACATCTCCCATTGGTAATATAAACCAAAAATCAGGAATATTTTAGTTAATTTTAATGAAAACACATTGATTTTTATCAATTGTATTGGAAGCAACATCTTTATAAGTCTTTTCTAGGGTCTAAAAAAATACGAAACGTCGCTCTATGATTCAAAGATAAAATCCTCAAATTTGGTATAATAATGACTTTTGTCACGTTTTTCATGTAGTTTGATATTACGTAAATATATTCATTTTTACCAATATTTCGATACTATTTCATATAGTATCACGATATGTGATTTTTCCTTCAAATCTCAGATTTTCGCATAATATTGCATTTTAAGCAAGTTTTCTTGCATTTTGTTTTGTACTAAAAATCATCGAATTTAGCAATATTTTGACCTTTATCATCCCCTATTCCTTTATGAGATTTAAACAAAATATCATCGAATTAGGTAATATTTTGCTGTATTTCCACGTTTTTGTGAATTTTCAGTTTATTGTTATTAATTCATTATATATACGATAAAAATTATGAAAACACATAATTAATCAGAAAATAACCTTAAATACTTCATTTTCAATCATCTATTTGTTTCTCGTTAAAATACTGAGTAAGATATTGAAAAAGGGAGAAGTTCTGTTTTTATTGCATATATCGACGTTTCAGCCGGATTAGAACGGTTTTACGTGTACATCTCCCATCGGTAATATAAACCAAAAATCAGGAATATTTTAGTTAATTTTAAGGAAAACACATTGATTTTTATCAATTGTATTGGAAGCAACATCTTTATACGTCTTTTCTAGGGTCTAAAAAATACGAAACGTCGCTCTATGATTCAAAGATAAAATCCTGAAATTTGGTATAATAATGACTTTTCTCACGTTTTTCATGTAGTTTGATATTACGTAAATATATTCATTTTTACCAATATTTCCATACTATTTCATATAGTATCACGATATGTGATTTTTCCTTCAAATCTCAGATTTTCGCATAATATTGCATTTTAAGCAAGTTTTCTTGCATTTTGTTTCGTACTAAAAATCATCGAATTCAGCAATATTTTGACGTTTATCAACCGCTTTTCCTTTATGTGATATAAACAAAATATCATCGAATTAGGCAATATTTTGCTGTTTTTCCACGTTTTGTGAATTTTCAGTTTATTGCTATTAATTCATTAAATATACGATAAAAATAAGGCAAACACATAATTGATTAGAAATTAACCCTAAACACTTCATTTTCAATCAACTATTTGTTTCTCGTTAAAATATTGATTAAGATATTGGAAAGGGGAGAAGTTCTGTTTTTATTGCATACATCGACGTTTCAGCCGGATAAGAGCTGTTTTACGTGTACATCTTCCATCGGTAATATAAACTGAAAATCAGGAACATTTTAGTTAATTCTAATAAAAACACTTTGATTTTTATCATTTGTATTTGAAACAACATTGTCATATGTCTTTTCTTGGATCTAAATCATACGATACCTCGCTCTATGATTTTGAAGTTAAAATCCTCAAATATGGTAATATAGTGACTTTTTTCACGTTTTTCATGTAGTGTGATTTTACGTATATATGTTCGTTTTTACCAATATTTCGATACTACTTCATGTTTTCTCACGATATGTGATTTGGCCTTCAAATATCAGAATTTTGCAAATTTTGTATTTTTAAGCAAGTTTTCCTGCATTTTGTTTTGTACTAAAAATCATCGAATTTAGCAATATTTTGACTTTATCATCCGCTATTCCTTTATGAGATTTAAACAAAATATCATCGAATTAGGTAATATTTTGCCGTTTTTCCACGTTTTTGTGAATTTTCAGTTTATTGTTATTAATTCATTATATATACGATAAAAATTATGAAAACACATAATTAATCAGAAAATAACCTTAAATACTTCATTTTCAATCATCTATTTGTTTCTCGTTAAAATACTGAGTAAGATATTGAAAAAGGGAGAAGTTCTGTTTATATTGCATATATCGACGTTTCAGCCGGATTAGAACGGTTTTACGTGTACATCTCCCATCGGTAATATAAACCAAAAATCAGGAATATTTTAGTTAATTTTAATGAAAACACATTGATTTTTATCAATTGTATTGGAAGCAACATCTTTACACGTCTTTTCTAGGGTCTAAAAAAATACGAAACGTCGCTCTATGATTCAAAGATAAAATCCTCAAATTTGGTATAATAATGACTTTTGTCACGTTTTTCATATAGTTTGATATTACGTAAATATATTCATTTTTACCAATATTTCCATACTATTTCATATAGTATCACGATATGTGATTTTTCCTTCAAATCTCAGATTTTCGCATAATATTGCATTTTAAGCAAGTTTTCTTGCATTTTGTTTCGTACTAAAAATCATCGAATTCAGCAATATTTTGACGTTTATCAACCGCTTTTCCTTTATGTGATATAAACAAAATATCATCGAATTAGGCTATATTTTGCTGTTTTTCCACGTTTTTGTGAATTTTCAGTTTATTGCTATTAATTCATTAAATATACGATAAAAATGATGCAAAAACATAAATGATTAGAAATTAACCTTAAACACTTCATTTTCAATCAACTATTTGTTTCTCGTTAAAATACTGAGTAAGATATTGGAAAGGGGAGAAGTTCTGTTTTTATTGCATATATCGACGTTTCAGCCGGATTAGAGCGGTTTTACATGTACATCTTCCATCGGTAATATAAACTGAAAATCAGGAACATTTTAGTTAATTCTAATGAAAACACTTTGATTTTTATCATTTGTATTTGAAACAACATTGTCATATGTCTTTTCTTGGATCTAAATCATACGATACCTCGCTCTATGATTTTGAAGTTAAAATCCTCAAATATGGTAATATAGTGACTTTTTTCACGTTTTTCATGTAGTGTGATTTTACGTATATATATTCGTTTTTACCAATATTACCGATACTACTTCATGTTTTCTCACGATATGTGATTTGGCCTTCAAATCTCAGAATTTTGCAAATTTTGCATTTTTAAGCAAGTTTTCTTGCATTTTGTTTCGTACTAAAAATCATCGAATTTAGCAATATTTTGACCTTTATCATCCCCTTTTCCTTTATGAGATTTAAACAAAATATCATCGAATTAGGTAATATTTTGCCGTTTTTCCACGTTTTTGTGAATTTTCAGTTTATTGTTATTAATTCATTATATATACGATAAAAATTATGCAAACACATAATTGATCAGAAAATAACCTTAAATAACCTTAAATAACCTTAAATTTTCAATCATCTATTTGTTTCTCGTTAAAATACTGAGTAAGATATTGAAAAGGGGAGAAGTTCTGTTTTTATTGCATATATCGACGTTTCAGCCGGATTAGAACGGTTTTACGTGTACATCTCCCATCGGTAATATAAACCAAAAATCAGGAACATTTTAGTTAATTTTAATGAAAACACAATGATTTTTATCAATTGTATTGGAAGCAACATCTTTATACGTCTTTTCTAGGGTCTAAAAAATACGAAACGTCGCTCTATGATTCGAAGATAAAATCCTCAAATTTGGTGTAATAATTACTTTTTTCACGATTTTCATGTAGTTTGATATTACGTAAATATATTCATTTTTACCAATATTTCGATACTATTTCATATAGTATCACGATATGTGATTTGGCCTTCAAATCTCAGTTTTTCGCATTATATTGCATTTTAAACAAGTTTTCTTGGATTTTGTTTCGTACTAAAAATCATCGAATTCAGCAATATTTTGACGTTTATCAACCGCTTTTCCTTTATGTGATATAAACAAAATATCATCGAATTAGGCAATATTTTGCTGTTTTTCCACGTTTTTGTGAATTTTCAGTTTATTGCTATTAATTCATTAAATATACGATAAAAATGATGCAAACACATAATTGATTAGAGATTAACCTTAAACACTTCATTTTCAATCAACTATTTGTATCTCGTTAAAATACTGAGTAAGATATTGGAAAGGGGAGAAGTTCTGTTTTTATTGCATATATCGACGTTTCAGCCGGATTAGAGCGGTTTTACGTGTACATCTTCCATCGGTAATATAAACTGAAAATCAGGAACATTTTAGTTAATTCTAATGAAAACACTTTGATTTTTTTCATTTGTATTTGAAACAACATTGTCATATGACTTTTCTTGGATCTAAATCATACGATACCTCGCTCTATGATTTTGAAGTTAAAATCCTCAAATATGGTAATATAGTGACTTTTTTCACGTTTTTCATGTAGTGTGATTTTACGTATATATATTCGTTTTTACCAATATTTCGATACTACTTCATGTTTTCTCACGATATGTGATTTGGCCTTCAAATCTCAGAATTTCGCAAATTTTGCAATTTTAAGCAAGTTTTCTTGCATTTTGTTTTGTACTAAAAATCATCGAATTCAGCAATATTTTGACGTTTATCAACCGCTTTTCATTTATGTGATATAAACAAAATATCATCGAATTAGGCAATATTTTGCTGTTTTTCCACGTTTTTGTGAATTTTCAGTTTATTGCTATTAATTCATTAAATATACGATAAAAATGATGCAAACACATAATTGATTAGAAATTAACCTTAAACACTTCATTTTCAATCAACTATGTGTTTCCCGTTAAAATATTGATTAAGATATTGGAAAGGGGAGAAGTTCTGTTTTTATTGCATACATCGACGTTTCAGCCGGATAAGAGCGGTTTTACGTGTACATCTTCCATCGGTAATATAAACGGAAAATCAGGAATATTTTAGTTAACTCTAATGAAAACACTTTGATTTTTATCATTTGTATTTGAAACAACATTGTGATTTGTCTTTTCTTGGATCTAAATCATATGATACCTCACTCTATGATATGAAGTTAAAATCCTTAAATATGGTAATATAGTGACTTTTTTCACGTTTTTCATGTAGTGTGATTTTACGTATATATATTCGTTTTTATCAATATTTCGATACTACTTCATGTTTTCTCACGATATGTGATTTGGCCTTCAAATCTCAGAATTTCGGAAATTTTGCATTTTTGGGCAAGTTTTCCTGCATTTTGTTTTGTACTAAAAATCATCGAATTTAGCAATATTTTGACCTTTATCATCCCCTATTCCATTATGAGATTTAAACAAAATATCATCGAATTAGGTAATATTTTGCCGTTTTTCCACGTTTTTGTGAATTTTCAGTTTATTGTTATTAATTCATTATATATACGATAAAAATTATGAAAACACATAATTAATCAGAAAATAACCTTAAATACTTCATTTTCAATCATCTATTTGTTTCTCGTTAAAATACTGAGTAAGATATTGAAAAAGGGAGAAGTTCTGTTTTTATTGCATATATCGACGTTTCAGCCGGATTAGAACGGTTTTACGTGTACATCTCCCATCGGTAATATAAACCAAAAATCAGGAATATTTTAGTTAATTTTAATGAAAACACATTGATTTTTATCAATTGTATTGGAAGCAACATCTTTATAAGTCTTTTCTAGGGTCCAAAAAAATACGAAACGTCGCTCTATGATTCAAAGATAAAAATGAATACGATATTTGACGTTTATTCAAAGATAAAATCCTCAAATTTGGTATAATAATGACTTTTGTCACGTTTTTCATGTAGTTTGATATTACGTAAATATATTCATTTTTACCAATATTTCGATACTATTTCATATAGTATCACGATATGTGATTTTTCCTTCATATCTCAGATTTTCGCATAATATTGCATTTTAAGCAAGTTTTCTTGCATTTTGTTTCGTACTAAAAATCATCGAATTCAGCAATATTTTGACGTATATCAACCGCTTTTCCTTTATGTGATATAAACAAAATATCATCGAATTAGGCAATATTTTGCTGTTTTTCCACGTTTTTGTGAATTTTCAGTTTATTGCTATTAATTCATTAAATATACAATAAAAATGATGCAAACACATAATTGATTAGAAATTAACCATAAACACTTCATTTTCAATCAACTATTTGTTTCTCGTTAAAATATTGATTAAGATATTGGAAAGGGGAGAAGTTCTGTTTTTATTGCATACATCGACGTTTCAGCCGGATTAGATCGGTTTTACGTGTACATCTCCCATCGGTAATATAAACCAAAAATCAGGAATATTTTAGTTAATTTTAATGAAAACACATTGATTTTTATCAATTGTATTGGAAGCAACATCTTTATACGTCTTTTCTAGGGTCTAAAAAATACGAAACGTCGCTCTATGATTCAAAGATAAAATCCTGAAATTTGGTATAATAATAGCTTTTCTCACGTTTTTCATGTAGTTTGATATTACGTAAATATATTCATTTTTACCAATACTTCGATACTATTTCATATAGTATCACGATATGTGATTTGGCCTTCAAATCTCAGATTTTCGCATAATATTGCATTTTAAGCAAGTTTTCTTGCATTTTGTTTCGTACTAAAAATCATCGAATTCAGCAATATTTTGACGTTTATCAACCGCTTTTCCTTTATGTGATATAAACAAAATATCATCGAATTAGGCAATATTTTGCTGTTTTTCCACGTTTTGTGAATTTTCAGTTTATTGCTATTAATTCATTAAATATACGATAAAAATTATGCAAACACATAATTGATTAGAAATTAACCCTAAACACTTTATTTTCAATCAACTATTTGTTTCTCGTTAAAATATTGATTAAGATATTGGAAGGGGGAGAAGTTCTGTTTTTATTGCATACATCGACGTTTCAGCCGGATTAGAGCGGTTTTACGTGTACATCTTCCATCGGTAATATAAACGGAAAATCAGGAATATTTTAGTTAATTCTAATGAAAACACTTTGATTTTTATCATTTGTATTTGAAACAACATTGTAATATGTCTTTTCTTGGATCTAAATCATTCGATACCTCGCTCTATGATTTGAAGTTAAAATCCTCAAATATGGTAATATAGTGACTTTTTTCACGTTTTTCATGTAGTGTGATTTTACGTATATATATTCGTTTTTACCAATATTTCGATACTACTTCATGTTTTCTCACGATATGTGATTTGCCCTTCAAATCTCAGAATTTCATAAATTTTGCTATTTTAAGCAAGTTTTCTTGCATTTTGTTTTTACTAAAAATCATCGAATTTAGCAATATTTTGACCTTTATCATCCCCTTTTCCTTTATGAGATTTAAACAAAATATCATCGAATTAGGTAATATTTTGCCGTTTTTCCACGTTTTTGTGAATTTTCAGTTTATTGTTATTAATTCATTATATATACGATAAAAATTATGCAAACACATAATTGATCAGAAAATAACCTTAAATACTTCATTTTCAATCATCTATTTGTTTCTCGTTAAAATACTGAGTAAGATATTGAAAAGGGGAGAAGTTCTGTTTTTATTGCATATATCGACGTTTCAGCCGGATTAGAACGGTTTTACGTGTACATCTCCCATCGGTAATATAAACCAAAAATCAGGAACATTTTAGTTAATTTTAATGAAAACACATTGATTTTTATCATTTGTACTGGAAGCAACATCTTTATACGTCTTTTCTAGGGTCTAAAAAATACGAAACGTCGCTCTATGATTCAAAGATAAAATCCTGAAATTTGGTATAATAATGACTTTTCTCACGTTTTTCATGTAGTTTGATATTACGTAAATATATTCATTTTTACCAATATTTCCATACTATTTCATATAGTATCACGATATGTGATTTTTCCTTCAAATCTCAGATTTTCGCATAATATTGCATTTTAAGCAAGTTTTATTGCATTTTGTTTCGTACTAAAAATCATCGAATTCAGCAATATTTTGACGTTTATCAACCGCTTTTCCTTTATGTGATATAAACAAAATATCATCGAATTAGGCAATATTTCGCTGTTTTTCAACGTTTTTGTGAATTTTCAGTTTATTGCTATTAATTCATTAAATATACGATAAAAATGATGCAAACACATAATTGATTAGAAATTAACCTTAAACACTTCATTTTCAATCAACTATTTGTATCTCGTTAAAATACTGAGTAAGATATTGGAAAGGGGAGAAGTTCTGTTTTTATTGCATATATCGACGTTTCAGCCGGATTAGAGCGGTTTTACGTGTACATCTTCCATCGGTAATATAAACGGAAAATCAGGAATATTTTAGTTAATTCTAATGAAAACACTTTGATTTTTATCGTTTGTATTTGAAACAACATTGTAATATGTCTTTTCTTGGATCTAAATCATACGATACCTCGCTCTATGATTTGAAGTTAAAATCCTCAAATATGGTAATATAGTGACTTTTTTCACGTTTTTCATGTAGTGTGATTTTACGTATATATATTCGTTTTTACCAATATTTCGATACTACTTCATGTTTTCTCGCGATATGTGATTTGGCCTTCAAATCTCAGATTTTCATAAATTTTGCAATTTTAAGCAAGTTTTCTTGCATTTTGTTTTGTACTAAAAATCATCGAATTTAGCAATATTTTGACCTTTATCATCCCCTTTTCCTTTATGAGATTTAAACAAAATATCATCGAATTAGGTAATATTTTGCCGTTTTTCCACGTTTTTGTGAATTTTCAGTTTATTGTTATTAATTCATTATATATACGATAAAAATTATGCAAACACATAATTGATCAGAAAATAACCTTAAATACTTCATTTTCAATCATCTATTTGTTTCTCGTTAAAATACTGAGTAAGATATTGAAAAGGGGAGAAGTTCTGTTTTTATTGCATATATCGACGTTTCAGCCGGATTAGAACGGTTTTACGTGTACATCTCCCATCGGTAATATAAACCAAAAATCAGGAACATTTTAGTTAATTTTAATGAAACACATTGATTTTTATCATTTGTACTGGAAGCAACATCTTTATACGTCTTTTCTAGGGTCTAAAAAATACGAAACGTCGCTCTATGATTCAAAGATAAAATCCTGAAATTTGGTATAATAATGACTTTTCTCACGTTTTTCATGTAGTTTGATATTACGTAAATATATTCATTTTTACCAATATTTCCATACTATTTCATATAGTATCACAATATGTGATTTTTCCTTCAAATCTCAGATTTTCGCATAATATTGCATTTTAAGCAAGTTTTCTTGCATTTTGTTTCGTACTAAAAATCATCGAATTCAGCAATATTTTGACGTTTATCAACCGCTTTTCCTTTATGTGATATAAACAAAATATCATCGAATTAGGCAATATTTTGCTGTTTTTCCACGTTTTTGTGAATTTTCAGTTTATTGCTATTAATTCATTAAATATACGATAAAAATGATGGAAACACATAATTGATTAGAAATTAACCTTAAACACTTCATTTTCAATCAACTATTTGTATCTCGTTAAAATACTGAGTAAGATATTGGAAAGGGGAGAAGTTCTGTTTTTATTGCATATATCGACGTTTCAGCCGGGTTAGAGCGGTTTTACGTGTACATCTTCCATCGGTAATATAAACTGAAAATCAGGAACATATTAGTTAATTCTAATGAAAACACTTTGATTTTTATCATTTGTATTTGAAACAACATTGCCCTATGTCTTTTCTTGGATCTAAATCATACGATACCTCGCTCTATGATTTTGAAGTTAAAATCCTCAAATATGGTAATATAGTGACTTTTTTCACGTTTTTCATGTAGTGTGATTTTACGTATATATATTCGTTTTTACCAATATTTCGATACTACTTCATGTTTTCTCACGATATGTGATTTGGCCTTCAAATCTCAGAATTTCGCAAATTTTGCAATTTTAAGCAAGTTTTCTTGCATTTTGTTTTGTACTAAAAATCATCGAATTCAGCAATATTTTGAAGTTTATCAACCGCTTTTCCTTTATGTGATATAAACAAAATATCATCGAATTAGGCAATATTTTGCTGTTTTTCCACGTTTTGTGAATTTTCAGTTTATTGCTATTAATTCATTAAATATACGATAAAAATTATGCAAACACATAATTGATTAGAAATTAACCCTAAACACTTCATTTTCAATCAAATATTTGTTTCTCGTTAAAATATTGATTAAGATATTGGAAAGGGGAGAAGTTCTGTTTTTATTGCATACATCGACGTTTCAGCCGGATTAGAGCGGTTTTACGTGTACATCTTACATCGGTAATATAAACAGAAAATCAGGAATATTTTAGTTAATTCTAATGAAAACACTTTGATTTTTATCATTTGTATTTGAAACAACATTGTAATATGTCTTTTCTTGGATCTAAATCATACGATACCTCGCTATATGATTTGAAGTTAAAATCCTCAAATATGGTAATATAGTGACTTTTTTCACGTTTTTCATGTAGTGTGATTTTACGTATATATATTCGTTTTTACCAATATTTCGATACTACTTTATGTTTTCTCACGATATGTGATTTGGCCTTCAAATCTCAGAATTTCATAAATTTTGCAATTTTAAGCAAGTTTTCTTGCATTTTGTTTTGTACTAAAAATCATCGAATTTAGCAATATTTTGACCTTTATCATCCCCTTTTCCTTTATGAGATTTAAACAAAATATCATCGAATTAGGTAATATTTTGCCGTTTTTCCACGTTTTTGTGAATTTTCAGTTTATTGTTATTAATTCATTATATATACGATAAAAATTATGCAAACACATAATTGATCAGAAAATAACCTTAAATACTTCATTTTCAATCATCTATTTGTTTCTCGTTAAAATACTGAGTAAGATATTGAAAAGGGGAGAAGTTCTGTTTTTATTGCATATATATACGTTTCAGCCGGATTAGAACGGGTTTCCGTGTACATCTCCCATCGGTAATATAAACCAAAAATCAGGAATATTTTAGTTAATTTTAATGAAAACACATTGATTTTTATCAATTGTATTGGAAGCAACATCTTTATACGTCTTTTCTAGGGTCTAAAAAATACGAAACGTCGCTCTATGATTCAAAGATAAAATCCTGAAATTTGGTATAATAATGACATTTCTCACGTTTTTCATGTAGTTTGATATTACGTAAATATATTCATTTTTACCAATATTTCCATACTATTTCATATAGTATCACGATATGTGATTTTTCCTTCAAATCTCAGATTTTCGCATAATATTCATTTTAAGCAAGTTTTCTTGCATTTTGTTTCGTACTAAAAATCATCGAATTCAGCAATATTTTGACGTTTATCAACCGCTTTTCCTTTATGTGATATAAACAAAATATCATCGAATTAGGCAATATTTTGCTGTTTTTCCACGTTTTGTGAATTTTCAGTTTATTGCTATTAATTCATTAAATATACGATAAAAATGATGCAAACACATAATTGATTAGAAATTAACCCTAAACACTTCATTTTCAATCAACTATTTGTTTCTCGTTAAAATATTGATTAAGATATTGGAAAGGGGAGAAGTTCTGTTTTTATTGCATACATCGACGTTTCAGCCGGATTAGAGCGGTTTTACGTGTACATCTTCCATCGGTAATATAAACGGAAAATCAGGAATATTTTAGTTAATTCTAATGAAAACCCTTTGATTTTTATCATTTGTATTTGAAACAACATTGTAATATGTCTTTTCTTGGATCTAAATCATACGATACCTCGCTCTATGATTTGAAGTTAAAATCCTCAAATATGGTAATATAGTGACTTTTTTCACGTTTTTCATGTAGTGTGATTTTACGTATATATATTCGTTTTTACCAATATTTCGATACTACTTCATGTTTTCTCACGATATGTGATTTGGCCTTCAAATCTCAGAATTTCATAAATTTTGCAATTTTAAGCAAGTTTTCTTGCATTTTGTTTTGTACTAAAAATCATCGAATTTAGCAATATTTTGACCTTTATAATCCCCTTTTCCTTTATGAGATTTAAACAAAATATCATCGAATTAGGTAATATTTTGCCGTTTTTCCACGTTTTTGTGAATTTTCAGTTTATTGTTATTAATTCATTATATATACGATAAAAATTATGCAAACACATAATTGATCAGAAAATAACCTTAAATACTTCATTTTCAATCATCTATTTGATTCTCGTTAAAATACTGAGTAAGATATTGAAAAGGGGAGAAGTTCTGTTTTTATTGCATATATCGACGTTTCAGCCGGATTAGAACGGTTTTACGTGTACATCTCCCATCGGTAATATAAACCAAAAATCAGGAACATTTTAGTTAATTTTATTGAAAACACATTGATTTTTATCAATTGTATTGGAAGCAACATCTTTATACGTCTTTTCTAGGGTCTAAAAAATACGAAACGTCGCTCTATGATTCGAAGATAAAATCCTCAAATTTGGTGTAATAATGACTTTTTTCACGATTTTCATGTAGTTTGATATTACGTAAATATATTCATTTTTACCAATACTTCGATACTATTTCATATAGTATCACGATATGTGATTTGGCCTTCAAATCTCAGTTTTTCGCATAATATTGCATTTTAAGCACGTTTTCTTGCATTTTGTTTCGTACTAGAAATCATCGAATTCAGCAATATTTTGACGTTTATCAACCGCTTTTCCTTTATGTGATATAAACAAAATATCGAATTAGGCAATATTTTGCTGTTTTTCCACGTTTTTGTGAATTTTCAGTTTATTGCTATTAATTCATTAAATATACGATAAAAATGATGCAAACACATAATTGATTAGAGATTAACCTTAAACACTTCATTTTCAATCAACTATTTGTATCTCGTTAAAATACTGAGTAAGATATTGGAAAGGGGAGAAGTTCTGTTTTTATTGCATATATCGACGTTTCAGCCGGGTTAGAGCGGTTTTACGTGTACATCTTCCATCGGTAATATAAGCTGAAAATCAGGAACATTTTAGTTAATTCTAATGAAAACACTTTGATTTTTATCATTTGTATTTGAAACAACATTGCCCTATGTCTTTTCTTGGATCTAAATCATACGATACCTCGCTCTATGATTTTGAAGTTAAAATCCTCAAATATGGTAATATAGTGACTTTTTTCACGTTTTTCATGTAGTGTGATTTTACGTATATATATTCGTTTTTACCAATATTTCGATACTACTTCATGTTTTCTCACGATATGTGATTTGGCCTTCAAATCTCAGAATTTCGCAAATTTTGCAATTTTAAGCAAGTTTTCTTGCATTTTGTTTTGTACTAAAAATCATCGAATTCAGCAATATTTTGAAGTTTATCAACCGCTTTTCCTTTATGTGATATAAACAAAATATCATCGAATTAGGCAATATTTTGCTGTTTTTCCACGTTTTTGTGAATTTTCAGTTTATTGCTATTAATTCATTAAATATACGATAAAAATGATGCAAACACATAATTGATTAGAAATTAACCTTAAACACTTCATTTTCAATCAACTATTTGTTTCTCGTTAAAATATTGATTAAGATATTGGAAAGGGGAGAAGTTCTGTTTTTATTGCATACATCGACGTTTCAGCCGGATTAGATCGGTTTTACGTGTACATCTCCCATCGGTAATATAAACCAAAAATCAGGAATATTTTAGTTAATTTTAATGAAAACACATTGATTTTTATCAATTGTATTGGAAGCAACATCTTTATACGTCTTTTCTAGGGTCTAAAAAATACGAAACGTCGCTCTATGATTCAAAGATAAAATCCTGAAATTTGGTATAATAATGACTTTTCTCACGTTTTTCATGTAGTTTGATATTACGTAAATATATTCATTTTTACCAATATTTCCATACTATTTCATATAGTATCACGATATGTGATTTTTCCTTCAAATCTCAGATTTTCGCATAATATTGCATTTTAAGCAAGTTTTCTTGCATTTTGTTTCGTACTAAAAATCATCGAATTCAGCAATATTTTGACGTTTATCAACCGCTTTTCCTTTATGTGATATAAACAAAATATCATCGAATTAGGCAATATTTTGCTGTTTTTCCACGTTTTGTGAATTTTCAGTTTATTGCTATTAATTCATTAAATATACGATAAAAATGATGCAAACACATAATTGATTAGAAATTAACCCTAAACACTTCATTTTCAATCAACTATTTGTTTCTCGTTAAAATATTGATTAAGATATTGGAAAGGGGAGAAGTTCTGTTTTTATTGCATACATCGACGTTTCAGCCGGATTAGATCGGTTTTACGTGTACATCTCCCATCGGTAATATAAACCAAAAATCAGGAATATTTTAGTTAATTTTAATGAAAACACATTGATTTTTATCAATTGTATTGGAAGCAACATCTTTATACGTCTTTTCTAGGGTCTAAAAAATACGAAACGTCGCTCTATGATTCAAAGATAAAATCCTGAAATTTGGTATAATAATGACTTTTCTCACGTTTTTCATGTAGTTTGATATTACGTAAATATATTCATTTTTACCAATATTTCCATACTATTTCATATAGTATCACGATATGTGATTTTTCCTTCAAATCTCAGATTTTCGCATAATATTGCATTTTAAGCAAGTTTTCTTGCATTTTGTTTCGTACTAAAAATCATCGAATTCAGCAATATTTTGACGTTTATCAACCGCTTTTCCTTTATGTGATATAAACAAAATATCATCGAATTAGGCAATATTTTGCTGTTTTTCAACGTTTTGTGAATTTTCAGTTTATTGCTATTAATTCATTAAATATACGATAAAAATGATGCAAACACATAATTGATTAGAAATTAACCCTAAACACTTCATTTTCAATCAACTATTTGTTTCTCGTTAAAATATTGATTAAGATATTGGAAAGGGGAGAAGTTCTGTTTTTATTGCATACATCGACGTTTCAGCCGGATTAGAGCGGTTTTACGTGTACCTCTTCCATCGGTAATATAAACGGAAAATCAGGAATATTTTAGTTAATTTTAATGAAAACACATTGATTTTTATCAATTGTATTGGAAGCAACATCTTTATACGTCTTTTCTAGGGTCTAAAAAATACGAAACGTCGCTCTATGATTCAAAGATAAAATCCTGAAATTTGGTATAATAATGACTTTTCTCACGTTTTTCATGTAGTTTGATATTACGTAAATATATTCATTTTAACCAATATTTACATACTATTTCATATCGTATCACGATATGTGATTTTTCCTTCAAATCTCAGATTTTCGCATAATATTGCATTTTAAGCAAGTTTTCTTGCATTTTGTTTTGTACTAAAAATCATCGAATTTAGCAATATTTTGACCTTTATCATCCCCTTTTCCTTTATGAGATTTAAACAAAATATCATCGAATTAGGTAATATTTTGCCGTTTTTCCACGTTTTTGTGAATTTTCAGTTTATTGTTAATAATTCATTATATATACGATAAAAATTATGCAAACACATAATTGATCAGAAAATAACGTTAAATACTTCATTTTCAATCATCTATTTGTTTCTCGTTAAAATACTGAGTAAGATATTGAAAAGGGTAGAAGTTCTATTTTTATTGCATATATGTACGTTTCAGCCGGATTAGAACGGTTTTACGTGTACATCTCCCATCGGTAATATAAACCAAAAATCAGGAATATTTTAGTTAATTTTAATGAAAACACATTGATTTTCATCAATTGTATTGGAAGCAACATCTTTATACGTCTTTTCTAGGGTCTAAAAAAATACGAAACATCGCTCTATGATTCAAAGATAAAATCCTCAAATTTGGTATAATAATGACTTTTGTCACGTTTTTTATGTAGTTTGATATTACGTAAATATATTCATTTTTACCAATATTTCCATACTATTTCATATAGTATCCCGATATGTGATTTTTCCTTCAAATCTCAGATTTTCGCATAATATTGCATTTTAAGCAAGTTTTCTTGCATTTTGTTTCGTACTAAAAATCATCGAATTCAGCAATATTTTGACGTTTATCAAGCGCTTTTCCTTTATGTGATATAAACAAAATATCATCGAATTATGCAATATTTTGCTGTTTTTCCACGTTTTTGTGAATTTTCAGTTTATTGCTATTAATTCATTAAATATACGATAAAAATGATGCAAACACATAATTGATTAGAAATTAACCTTAAACACTTCATTTTCAATCAACTATTTGTATCTCATTAAAATACTGAGTAAGATATTGGAAAGGGAAGAAGTTCTGTTTTTATTGCATATATCGACGTTTCAGCCGGATTAGAGCGGTTTTACGTGTACATCTTCCATCGGTAATATAAACTGAAAATCAGGAACATTTTAGTTTATTCTAATGAAAACACTTTGATTATTATCATTTGTATTTGAAACAACATTGTCATATGTCTTTTCTTGGATCTAAATCATACGATACCTCGCTCTATGATTTTGAAGTTAAAATCCTCAAATTTGGTATAATAATGACTTTTCTCACGTTTTTCATGTAGTTTGATATTACGTAAATATATTCATTTTTACCAATATTTCCATACTATTTCATATAGTATCCCGATATGTGATTTTTCCTTCAAATCTCAGATTTTCGCATAATATTGCATTTTAAGCAAGTTTTCTTGCATTTTGTTTCGTACTAAAAATCATCGAATTCAGCAATATTTTGACCTTTATCATCCCCTTTTCCTTTTTGAGATTTAAACAAAATATCATAGAATTAGGTAATATTTTGCCATTTTCCACGTTTTTGTGAATTTTCAGTTTATTGTTATTAATTCATTATATATACGATAAAAATTATGCAAACACATAATTGATCAGAAAATAACCTTAAATAACCTTAAATAACCTTAAATTTTTAATCATCTATTTGTTTCTCGTTAAAATACTGAGTAAGATATTGAAAAGGGAAGAAGTTCTGTTTTTATTGCATATATCGACGTTTCAGCCGGATTAGAACGGTTTTACGTGTACATCTCCCATCGGTAATATAAACCAAAAATCAGGAACATTTTAGTTAATTTTAATGAAAACACAATGATTTTTATCAATTGTATTGTAAGCAACATCTTTATACGTCTTTTCTAGGGTCTAAAAAATACGAAACGTCGCTCTATGATTCGAAGATAAAATCCTCAAATATGGTAATATAGTGACTTTTTTCACGATTTTCATGTAGTTTGATATTACGTAAATATATTCATTTTTACCAATATTTCGATACTATTTCATATAATATCACGATATGTGATTTGGCCTTCAAATCTCAGTTTTTCGCATAATATTGCATTTTAAACAAGTTTTCTTGGATTTTGTTTCGTACTAAAAATCATCGAATTCAGCAATATTTTGACGTTTATCAACCGCTTTTCCTTTATGTGATATAAACAAAATATCATCGAATTAGGCAATATTTTGCTGTTTTTCCACGTTTTTGTGAATTTTCAGTTTATTGCTATTAATTCATTTAATATACGATAAAAATGATGCAAACACATAATTGATTAGAGATTAACCTTAAACACTTCATTTTCAATCAACTATTTGTATCTCGTTAAAATACTGAGTAAGATATTGGAAAGGGGAGAAGTTCTGTTTTTATTGCATATATCGACGTTTCAGCCGGATTAGAGCGGTTTTACGTGAACATCTTCCATCGGTAATATAAACTGAAAATCAGGAACATTTTAGTTAATTCTAATGAAAACACTTTGATTTTTATCATTTGTATTTGAAACAACATTGTCATATGTCTTTTCTTGGATCTAAATCATACGATACCTCGCTCTATGATTTTGAAGTTAAAATCCTCAAATATGGTAATATAGTGACTTTTTTCACGTTTTTCATGTAGTGTGATTTTACGTATATATATTCGTTTTTACCAATATTTCGATACTACTTCATGTTTTCTCACGATATGTGATTTGGCCTTCAAATCTCAGAATTTCGCAAATTTTGCAATTTTAAGCAAGTTTTCTTGCATTTTGTTTTGTACTAAAAATCATCGAATTCAGCAATATTTTGACGTTTATCAACCGCTTTTCCTTTATGTGATATAAACAAAATATCATCGAATTAGGCAATATTTTGCTGTTTTTCCACGTTTTTGTGAATTTTCAGTTTATTGCTATTAATTCATTAAATATACGATAAAAATGATGCAAACACATAATTGATTAGAAATTAACCTTAAACACTTCATTTTCAATCAACTATTTGTTTCTCGTTAAAATATTGATTAGGATATTGGAAAGGGGAGAAGTTCTTTTTTTATTGCATACATCGACGTTTCAGCCGGATTAGAGCGGTTTTACGTGTACATCTTCCATCGGTAATATAAACGGAAAATCAGGAATATTTTAGTTAACTCTAATGAAAACACTTTGATTTTTATCATTTGTATTTGAAACAACATTGTAATATGTCTTTTCTTGGATCTAAATCATACGATACCTCACTCTATGATTTGAAGTTAAAATCCTTAAATATGGTAATATAGTGACTTTTTTCACGTTTTTCATGTAGTGTGATTTTACGTATATATATTCGTTTTTATCAATATTTCGATACTACTTCATGTTTTCTCACGATATGTGATTTGGCCTTCAAATCTCAGAATTTCGCAAATTTTGCATTTTTGGGCAAGTTTTCCTGCATTTTGTTTTGTACTAAAAATCATCGAATTTAGCAATATTTTGACCTTTATCATCCCCAATTCCTTTATGAGATTTAAACAAAATATCATCGAATTAGGTAATATTTTGCCGTTTTTCCACGTTTTTGTGAATTTTCAGTTTATTGTTATTAATTCATTATATATACGATAAAAATTATGAAAACACATAATTAATCAGAAAATAACCTTAAATACTTCATTTTCAATCATCTATTTGATTCTCGTTAAAATACTGAGTAAGATATTGAAAAGGGGAGAAGTTCTGTTTTTATTGCATATATCGACGTTTCAGCCGGATTAGAACGGTTTTACGTGTACATCTCCCATCGGTAATATAAACCAAAAATCAGGAACATTTTAGTTAATTTTATTGAAAACACATTGATTTTTATCAATTGTATTGGAAGCAACATCTTTATACGTCTTTTCTAGGGTCTAAAAAATACGAAACGTCGCTCTATGATTCGAAGATAAAATCCTCAAATTTGGTGTAATAATGACTTTTTTCACGATTTTCATGTAGTTTGATATTACGTAAATATATTCATTTTTACCAATACTTCGATACTATTTCATATAGTATCACGATATGTGATTTGGCCTTCAAATCTCAGTTTTTCGCATAATATTGCATTTTAAGCACGTTTTCTTGCATTTTGTTTCGTACTAGAAATCATCGAATTCAGCAATATTTTGACGTTTATCAACCGCTTTTCCTTTATGTGATATAAACAAAATATCGAATTAGGCAATATTTTGCTGTTTTTCCACGTTTTTGTGAATTTTCAGTTTATTGCTATTAATTCATTAAATATACGATAAAAATGATGCAAACACATAATTGATTAGAGATTAACCTTAAACACTTCATTTTCAATCAACTATTTGTATCTCGTTAAAATACTGAGTATGATATTGGAAAGGGGAGAAGTTCTGTTTTTATTGCATATATCGACGTTTCAGCCGGGTTAGAGCGGTTTTACGTGTACATCTTCCATCGGTAATATAAGCTGAAAATCAGGAACATTTTAGTTAATTCTAATGAAAACACTTTGATTTTTATCATTTGTATTTGAAACAACATTGCCCTATGTCTTTTCTTGGATCTAAATCATACGATACCTCGCTCTATGATTTTGAAGTTAAAATCCTCAAATATGGTAATATAGTGACTTTTTTCACGTTTTTCATGTAGTGTGATTTTACGTATATATATTCGTTTTTACCAATATTTCGATACTACTTCATGTTTTCTCACGATATGTGATTTGGCCTTCAAATCTCAGAATTTCGCAAATTTTGCAATTTTAAGCAAGTTTTCTTGCATTTTGTTTTGTACTAAAAATCATCGAATTCAGCAATATTTTGAAGTTTATCAACCGCTTTTCCTTTATGTGATATAAACAAAATATCATCGAATTAGGCAATATTTTGCTGTTTTTCCACGTTTTTGTGAATTTTCAGTTTATTGCTATTAATTCATTAAATATACGATAAAAATGATGCAAACACATAATTGATTAGAAATTAACCTTAAACACTTCATTTTCAATCAACTATTTGTTTCTCGTTAAAATATTGATTAAGATATTGGAAAGGGGAGAAGTTCTGTTTTTATTGCATACATCGACGTTTCAGCCGGATTAGATCGGTTTTACGTGTACATCTCCCATCGGTAATATAAACCAAAAATCAGGAATATTTTAGTTAATTTTAATGAAAACACATTGATTTTTATCAATTGTATTGGAAGCAACATCTTTATACGTCTTTTCTAGGGTCTAAAAAATACGAAACGTCGCTCTATGATTCAAAGATAAAATCCTGAAATTTGGTATAATAATGACTTTTCTCACGTTTTTCATGTAGTTTGATATTACGTAAATATATTCATTTTTACCAATATTTCCATACTATTTCATATAGTATCACGATATGTGATTTTTCCTTCAAATCTCAGATTTTCGCATAATATTGCATTTTAAGCAAGTTTTCTTGCATTTTGTTTCGTACTAAAAATCATCGAATTCAGCAATATTTTGACGTTTATCAACCGCTTTTCCTTTATGTGATATAAACAAAATATCATCGAATTAGGCAATATTTTGCTGTTTTTCCACGTTTTGTGAATTTTCAGTTTATTGCTATTAATTCATTAAATATACGATAAAAATGATGCAAACACATAATTGATTAGAAATTAACCTTAAACACTTCATTTTCAATCAACTATTTGTTTCTCGTTAAAATATTGATTAGGATATTGGAAAGGGGAGAAGTTCTTTTTTTATTGCATACATCGACGTTTCAGCCGGATTAGAGCGGTTTTACGTGTACATCTTCCATCGGTAATATAAACGGAAAATCAGGAATATTTTAGTTAACTCTAATGAAAACACTTTGATTTTTATCATTTGTATTTGAAACAACATTGTAATATGTCTTTTCTTGGATCTAAATCATACGATACCTCACTCTATGATTTGAAGTTAAAATCCTTAAATATGGTAATATAGTGACTTTTTTCACGTTTTTCATGTAGTGTGATTTTACGTATATATATTCGTTTTTATCAATATTTCGATACTACTTCATGTTTTCTCACGATATGTGATTTGGCCTTCAAATCTCAGAATTTCGCAAATTTTGCATTTTTGGGCAAGTTTTCCTGCATTTTGTTTTGTACTAAAAATCATCGAATTTAGCAATATTTTGACCTTTATCATCCCCAATTCCTTTATGAGATTTAAACAAAATATCATCGAATTAGGTAATATTTTGCCGTTTTTCCACGTTTTTGTGAATTTTCAGTTTATTGTTATTAATTCATTATATATACGATAAAAATTATGAAAACACATAATTAATCAGAAAATAACCTTAAATACTTCATTTTCAATCATCTATTTGATTCTCGTTAAAATACTGAGTAAGATATTGAAAAGGGGAGAAGTTCTGTTTTTATTGCATATATCGACGTTTCAGCCGGATTAGAACGGTTTTACGTGTACATCTCCCATCGGTAATATAAACCAAAAATCAGGAACATTTTAGTTAATTTTATTGAAAACACATTGATTTTTATCAATTGTATTGGAAGCAACATCTTTATACGTCTTTTCTAGGGTCTAAAAAATACGAAACGTCGCTCTATGATTCGAAGATAAAATCCTCAAATTTGGTGTAATAATGACTTTTTTCACGATTTTCATGTAGTTTGATATTACGTAAATATATTCATTTTTACCAATACTTCGATACTATTTCATATAGTATCACGATATGTGATTTGGCCTTCAAATCTCAGTTTTTCGCATAATATTGCATTTTAAGCACGTTTTCTTGCATTTTGTTTCGTACTAGAAATCATCGAATTCAGCAATATTTTGACGTTTATCAACCGCTTTTCCTTTATGTGATATAAACAAAATATCGAATTAGGCAATATTTTGCTGTTTTTCCACGTTTTTGTGAATTTTCAGTTTATTGCTATTAATTCATTAAATATACGATAAAAATGATGCAAACACATAATTGATTAGAGATTAACCTTAAACACTTCATTTTCAATCAACTATTTGTATCTCGTTAAAATACTGAGTAAGATATTGGAAAGGGGAGAAGTTCTGTTTTTATTGCATATATCGACGTTTCAGCCGGGTTAGAGCGGTTTTACGTGTACATCTTCCATCGGTAATATAAGCTGAAAATCAGGAACATTTTAGTTAATTCTAATGAAAACACTTTGATTTTTATCATTTGTATTTGAAACAACATTGCCCTATGTCTTTTCTTGGATCTAAATCATACGATACCTCGCTCTATGATTTTGAAGTTAAAATCCTCAAATATGGTAATATAGTGACTTTTTTCACGTTTTTCATGTAGTGTGATTTTACGTATATATATTCGTTTTTACCAATATTTCGATACTACTTCATGTTTTCTCACGATATGTGATTTGGCCTTCAAATCTCAGAATTTCGCAAATTTTGCAATTTTAAGCAAGTTTTCTTGCATTTTGTTTTGTACTAAAAATCATCGAATTCAGCAATATTTTGAAGTTTATCAACCGCTTTTCCTTTATGTGATATAAACAAAATATCATCGAATTAGGCAATATTTTGCTGTTTTTCCACGTTTTTGTGAATTTTCAGTTTATTGCTATTAATTCATTAAATATACGATAAAAATGATGCAAACACATAATTGATTAGAAATTAACCTTAAACACTTCATTTTCAATCAACTATTTGTTTCTCGTTAAAATATTGATTAAGATATTGGAAAGGGGAGAAGTTCTGTTTTTATTGCATACATCGACGTTTCAGCCGGATTAGATCGGTTTTACGTGTACATCTCCCATCGGTAATATAAACCAAAAATCAGGAATATTTTAGTTAATTTTAATGAAAACACATTGATTTTTATCAATTGTATTGGAAGCAACATCTTTATACGTCTTTTCTAGGGTCTAAAAAATACGAAACGTCGCTCTATGATTCAAAGATAAAATCCTGAAATTTGGTATAATAATGACTTTTCTCACGTTTTTCATGTAGTTTGATATTACGTAAATATATTCATTTTTACCAATATTTCCATACTATTTCATATAGTATCACGATATGTGATTTTTCCTTCAAATCTCAGATTTTCGCATAATATTGCATTTTAAGCAAGTTTTCTTGCATTTTGTTTCGTACTAAAAATCATCGAATTCAGCAATATTTTGACGTTTATCAACCGCTTTTCCTTTATGTGATATAAACAAAATATCATCGAATTAGGCAATATTTTGCTGTTTTTCCACGTTTTGTGAATTTTCAGTTTATTGCTATTAATTCATTAAATATACGATAAAAATGATGCAAACACATAATTGATTAGAAATTAACCCTAAACACTTCATTTTCAATCAACTATTTGTTTCTCGTTAAAATATTGATTAAGATATTGGAAAGGGGAGAAGTTCTGTTTTTATTGCATACATCGACGTTTCAGCCGGATTAGATCGGTTTTACGTGTACATCTCCCATCGGTAATATAAACCAAAAATCAGGAATATTTTAGTTAATTTTAATGAAAACACATTGATTTTTATCAATTGTATTGGAAGCAACATCTTTATACGTCTTTTCTAGGGTCTAAAAAATACGAAACGTCGCTCTATGATTCGAAGATAAAATCCTCAAATTTGGTGTAATAATGACTTTTTTCACGATTTTCATGTAGTTTGATATTACGTAAATATATTCATTTTTACCAATATTTCGATACTATTTCATATAATATCACGATATGTGATTTAGCCTTCAAATCTCAGTTTTTCGCATAATATTGCATTTTAAACAAGTTTTCTTGGATTTTGTTTCGTACTAAAAATCATCGAATTCAGCAATATTTTGACGTTTATCAACCGCTTTTCCTTTATGTGATATATACAAAATATCATCGAATTAGGCAATATTTTGCTGTTTTTCCACGTTTTTGTGAATTTTCAGTTTATTGCTATTAATTCATTTAATATACGATAAAAATGATGCAAACACATAATTGATTAGAGATTAACCTTAAACACTTCATTTTCAATCAACTATTTGTATCTCGTTAAAATACTGAGTAAGATATTGTAAAAAGGAGAAGTTCTGTTTTTATTGCATATATCGACGTTTCAGCCGGATTAGAGCGGTTTTACGTGTACATCTTCCATCGGTAATATAAACGGAAAATCAGGAATATTTTAGTTAATTCTAATGAAAACACTTTGATTTTTATCATTTGTATTTGAAACAACATTGTCATATGTCTTTTCTTGGATCTAAATCATACGATACCTCGCTCTATGATTTGAAGTTAAAATCCTCAAATATGGTAATATAGTGACTTTTTTCACGTTTTTCATGTAGTGTGATTTTACGTATATATATTCGTTTTTATCAATATTTCGATACTACTTCATGTTTTCTCACGATATGTGATTTGGCCTTCAAATCTCAGAATTTCGCAAATTTTGCATTTTTAAGCAAGTTTTCCTGCATTTTGTTTTGTACTAAAAATCATCGAATTTAGCAATATTTTGACCTTTATCATCCCCTATTCCTTTATGAGATTTAAACAAAATATCATCGAATTAGGTAATATTTTGCCGTTTTTCCACGTTTTTGTGAATTTTCAGTTTATTGTTATTAATTCATTATATATACGATAAAAATTATGAAAACACATAATTAATCAGAAAATAACCTTAAATACTTCATTTTCAATCATCTATTTGTTTCTCGTTAAAATACTGAGTAAGATATTGAAAAAGGGAGAAGTTCTGTTTTTATTTCATATATCGACGTTTCAGCCGGATTAGAACGGTTTTACGTGTACATCTCCCATCGGTAATATAAACCAAAAATCAGGAACATTTTAGGTAATTTTAATGAAAACACATTGATTTTTATCATTTGTACTGGAAGCAACATCTTTATACGTCTTTTCTAGGGTCTAAAAAATACGGAACGTCGCTCTATGATTCGAAGATAAAATCCTCAAATTTGGTGTAATAATGACTTTTTTCACGATTTTCATGTAGTTTGATATTACGTAAATATATTCATTTTTACCAATATTTCGATACTATTTCATATAATATCACGATATGTGATTTAGCCTTCAAATCTCAGTTTTTCGCATAATATTGCATTTTAAACAAGTTTTCTTGGATTTTGTTTCGTACTAAAAATCATCGAATTCAGCAATATTTTGACGTTTATCAACCGCTTTTCCTTTATGTGATATATACAAAATATCATCGAATTAGGCAATATTTTGCTGTTTTTCCACGTTTTTGTGAATTTTCAGTTTATTGCTATTAATTCATTTAATATACGATAAAAATGATGCAAACACATAATTGATTAGAGATTAACCTTAAACACTTCATTTTCAATCAACTATTTGTATCTCGTTAAAATACTGAGTAAGATATTGTAAAAAGGAGAAGTTCTGTTTTTATTGCATATATCGACGTTTCAGCCGGATTAGAGCGGTTTTACGTGTACATCTTCCATCGGTAATATAAACGGAAAATCAGGAATATTTTAGTTAATTCTAATGAAAACACTTTGATTTTTATCATTTGTATTTGAAACAACATTGTCATATGTCTTTTCTTGGATCTAAATCATACGATACCTCGCTCTATGATTTGAAGTTAAAATCCTCAAATATGGTAATATAGTGACTTTTTTCACGTTTTTCATGTAGTGTGATTTTACGTATATATATTCGTTTTTATCAATATTTCGATACTACTTCATGTTTTCTCACGATATGTGATTTGGCCTTCAAATCTCAGAATTTCGCAAATTTTGCATTTTTAAGCAAGTTTTCCTGCATTTTGTTTTGTACTAAAAATCATCGAATTTAGCAATATTTTGACCTTTATCATCCCCTATTCCTTTATGAGATTTAAACAAAATATCATCGAATTAGGTAATATTTTGCCGTTTTTCCACGTTTTTGTGAATTTTCAGTTTATTGTTATTAATTCATTATATATACGATAAAAATTATGAAAACACATAATTAATCAGAAAATAACCTTAAATACTTCATTTTCAATCATCTATTTGTTTCTCGTTAAAATACTGAGTAAGATATTGAAAAAGGGAGAAGTTCTGTTTTTATTTCATATATCGACGTTTCAGCCGGATTAGAACGGTTTTACGTGTACATCTCCCATCGGTAATATAAACCAAAAATCAGGAACATTTTAGGTAATTTTAATGAAAACACATTGATTTTTATCATTTGTACTGGAAGCAACATCTTTATACGTCTTTTCTAGGGTCTAAAAAATACGAAACGTCGCTCTATGATTCGAAGATAAAATCCTCAAATTTGGTGTAATAATGACTTTTTTCACGATTTTCATGTAGTTTGATATTACGTAAATATATTCATTTTTACCAATATTTCGATACTATTTCATATAATATCACGATATGTGATTTAGCCTTCAAATCTCAGTTTTTCGCATAATATTGCATTTTAAACAAGTTTTCTTGGATTTTGTTTCGTACTAAAAATCATCGAATTCAGCAATATTTTGACGTTTATCAACCGCTTTTCCTTTATGTGATATATACAAAATATCATCGAATTAGGCAATATTTTGCTGTTTTTCCACGTTTTTGTGAATTTTCAGTTTATTGCTATTAATTCATTTAATATACGATAAAAATGATGCAAACACATAATTGATTAGAGATTAACCTTAAACACTTCATTTTCAATCAACTATTTGTATCTCGTTAAAATACTGAGTAAGATATTGGAAAGGGGAGAAGTTCTGTTTTTATTGCATATATCGACGTTTCAGCCGGATTAGAGCGGTTTTACGTGAACATCTTCCATCGGTAATATAAACTGAAAATCAGGAACATTTTAGTTAATTCTAATGAAAACACTTTGATTTTTATCATTTGTATTTGACACAACATTGTCATATGTGTTTTCTTGGATCTAAATCATACGATACCTCGCTCTATGATTTTGAAGTTAAAATCCTCAAATATGGTAATATAGTGACATTTTTCACGTTTTTCATGTAGTGTGATTTTACGTATATATATTCGTTTTTACCAATATTTCGATACTACTTCATGTTTTCTCACGATATGTGATTTGGCCTTCAAATCTCAGAATTTCGCAAATTTTG
The DNA here is from genome assembly GCF_040958095.1 of Procambarus clarkii. Lineage (NCBI taxonomy): Eukaryota > Metazoa > Arthropoda > Malacostraca > Decapoda > Cambaridae > Procambarus > Procambarus clarkii. The sequence goes on along the minus strand of NC_091193.1, from coordinate 41,027 downwards.
CAATTTTAAGCACGTTTTCTTGCATTTTGTTTTGTACTAAAAATCATCGAATTCAGCAATATTTTGACGTTTATCAACCGCTTTTCCTTTATGTGATATAAACAAAATATCATCGAATTAGGCAATATTTTGCTGTTTTTCCACGTTTTTGTGAATTTTCAGTTTATTGCTATTAATTCATTAAATATACGATAAAAATGATGCAAACACATAATTGATTAGAAATTAACCTTTAACACTTCATTTTCAATCAACAATTTGTTTCTCGTTAAAATATTGATTAAGATATTGGAAAGGGGAGAAGTTCTGTTTTTATTGCATACATCGACGTTTCAGCCGGATTAGAGCGGTTTTACGTGTACATCTTCCATCGGTAATATAAACGGAAAATCAGGCATATTTTAGTTAATTCTAATGAAAACACTTTGATTTTTATCATTTGTATTTGAAACAACATTGTCATATGTCTTTTCTTGGATCTAAATCATACGATACCTCGCTCTATGATTTGAAGTTAAAATCCTCAAATATGGTAATATAGTGACTTTTTTCACGTTTTTCATGTAGTGTGATTTTACGTATATATATTCGTTTTTATCGATATTTCGATACTACTTCATGTTTTCTCACGATATGTGATTTGGCCTTCAAATCTCAGAATTTCGCAAATTTTGCATTTTTAAGCAAGTTTTCCTGCATTTTGTTTTGTACTAAAAATCATCGAATTTAGCAATATTTTGACCTTTATCATCCCCTATTCCTTTATGAGATTTAAACAAAATATCATCGAATTAGGTAATATTTTGCCGTTTTTCCACGTTTTTGTGAATTTTCAGTTTATTGTTATTAATTCATTATATATACGATAAAAATTATGAAAACACATAATTAATCAGAAAATAACCTTAAATACTTCATTTTCAATCATCTAGTTGTTTCTCGTTAAAATACTGAGTAAGATATTGAAAAAGGGAGAAGTTCTGTTTTTATTTCATATATCGACGTTTCAGCCGGATTAGAACGGTTTTACGTGTACATCTCCCATCGGTAATATAAACCAAAAATCAGGAACATTTTAGTTAATTTTAATGAAAACACATTGATTTTTATCATTTGTACTGGAAGCAACATCTTTATACGTCTTTTCTAGGGTCTAAAAAATACGAAACGTCGCTCTATGATTCGAAGATAAAATCCTCAAATTTGGTGTAATAATGACTTTTTTCACGATTTTCATGTAGTTTGATATTACGTAAATATATTCATTTTTACCAATATTTCGAAACTATATCATATAATATCACGATATGTGATTTGGCCTTCAAATCTCAGTTTTTCGCATAATATTGCATTTTAAACAAGTTTTCTTGCATTTTGTTTCGTACTAAAAATCATCGAATTCAGCAATATTTTGACGTTTATCAACCGCTTTTCCTTTATGTGATATAAACAAAATATCATCGAATTAGGCAATATTTTGCTGTTTTTCCACGTTTTTGTGAATTTTCAGTTTATTGCTATTAATTCATTAAATATACGATAAAAATGATGCAAACACATAATTGATTAGAAATTAACCTTAAACACTTCATTTTCAATCAACTATTTGTTTCTCGTTAAAATATTGATTAAGATATTGGAAAGGGGAGAAGTTCTGTTTTTATTGCATTCATCGACGTTTCAGCCGGATTAGAGCGGTTTTACGTGTACATCTTCCATCGGTAAGATAAACGGAAAATCAGGAATATTTTAGTTAACTCTAATGAAAACACTTTGATTTTTATCATTTGTATTTGAAACAACATTGTAATATGTTTTTTCTTGGATCTAAATCATACGATACCTCACTCTATGATTTGAAGGTAAAATCCTTAAATATGGTAATACAGTGACTTTTTTCACGTTTTTCATGTAGTGTGATTTTACGTATATATATTCGTTTTTATCAATATTTCGATACTACTTCATGTTTTCTCACGATATGTGATTTGGCCTTCAAATCTCCGAATTTCGCAAATTTTGCATTTTTAAGCAAGTTTTCCTGCATTTTGTTTTGTACTAAAAATCATCGAATTTAGCAATATTTTGACCTTTATCATCCCCTATTCCTTTATGAGATTTAAACAAAATATAATCGAATTAGGTAATATTTTGCCGTTTTTCCACGTTTTTGTGAATTTTCAGTTTATTGTTATTAATTCATTATATATACGATAAAAATTATGAAAACACATAATTAATCAGAAAATAACCTTAAATACTTCATTTTCAATCATCTATTTGTTTCTCGTTAAAATACTGAGTAAGATATTGAAAAAGGGAGAAGTTCTGTTTTTATTGCATATATCGACGTTTCAGCCGGATTAGAACGGTTTTACGTGTACATCTCCCATCGGTAATATAAACCAAAAATCAGGAACATTTTAGTTAATTTTAATGAAAACACATTGATTTTTATCATTTGTACTGGAAGCAACATCTTTATACGTCTTTTCTAGGGTCTAAAAAATACGAAACGTCGCTCTATGATTCGAAGATAAAATCCTCAAATTTGGTGTAATAATGACTTTTTTCACGATTTTCATGTAGTTTGATATTACGTATATATTCATTTTTACCAATATTTCGATACTATTTCATTTAATATCACGATATGAGATTTAGCCTTCAAATCTCAGTTTTTCGCATAATATTGCATTTTAAACAAGTTTTCTTGGATTTTGTTTCGTACTAAAAATCATCGAATTCAGCAATATTTTGACGTTTATCAACCGCTTTTCCTTTATGTGATATAAACAAAATATCATCGAATTAGGCAATATTTTGCTGTTTTTCCACGTTTTTGTGAATTTTCAGTTTATTGCTATTAATTCATTTAATATACGATAAAAATGATGCAAACACATAATTGATCAGAGATTAACCTTAAACACTTCATTTTCAATCAACTATTTGTATCTCGTTAAAATACTGAGTAAGATATTGGAAAGGGGAGAAGTTCTGTTTTTATTGCATATATCGACGTTTCAGCCGGATTAGAGCGGTTTTACGTGTACATCTTCCATCGGTAATATAAACGGAAAATCAGGAATATTTTAGTTAATTCTAATGAAAACACTTTGATTTTTATCATTTGTATTTGAAACAACATTGTCATATGTCTTTTCTTGGATCTAAATCATACGATACCTCGCTCTATGATTTGAAGTTAAAATCCTCAAATATGGTAATATAGTGACTTTTTTCACGTTTTTCATGTAGTGTGATTTTACGTATATATATTCGTTTTTATCAATATTTCGATACTACTTCATGTTTTCTCACGATATGTGATTTGGCCTTCAAATCTCAGAATTTCGCAAATTTTGCATTTTTAAGCAAGTTTTCCTGCATTTTGTTTTGTACTAAAAATCATCGAATTTAGCAATATTTTGACCTTTATCATCCCCTATTCCTTTATGAGATTTAAACAAAATATCATCGAATTAGGTAATATTTTGCCGTTTTTCCACGTTTTTGTGAATTTTCAGTTTATTGTTATTAATTCATTATATATACGATAAAAATTATGAAAACACATAATTAATCAGAAAATAACCTTAAATACTTCATTTTCAATCATCTATTTGTTTCTCGTTAAAATACTGAGTAAGATATTGAAAAAGGGAGAAGTTCTGTTTTTATTTCATATATCGACGTTTCAGCCGGATTAGAACGGTTTTACGTGTACATCTCCCATCGGTAATATAAACCAAAAATCAGGAACATTTTAGGTAATTTTAATGAAAACACATTGATTTTTATCATTTGTACTGGAAGCAACATCTTTATACGTCTTTTCTAGGGTCTAAAAAATACGAAACGTCGCTCTATGATTCGAAGATAAAATCCTCAAATTTGGTGTAATAATGACTTTTTTCACGATTTTCATGTAGTTTGATATTACGTAAATATATTCATTTTTACCAATATTTCGATACTATTTCATATAATATCACGATATGTGATTTAGCCTTCAAATCTCAGTTTTTCGCATAATATTGCATTTTAAACAAGTTTTCTTGGATTTTGTTTCGTACTAAAAATCATCGAATTCAGCAATATTTTGACGTTTATCAACCGCTTTTCCTTTATGTGATATAAACAAAATATCATCGAATTAGGCAATATTTTGCTGTTTTTCCACGTTTTTGTGAATTTTCAGTTTATTGCTATTAATTCATTAAATATACGATAAAAATGATGCAAACACATAATTGATTAGAAATTAACCTTTAACACTTCATTTTCAATCAACAATTTGTTTCTCGTTAAAATATTGATTAAGATATTGGAAAGGGGAGAAGTTCTGTTTTTATTGCATACATCGACGTTTCAGCCGGATTAGAGCGGTTTTACGTGTACATCTTCCATCGGTAATATAAACGGAAAATCAGGCATATTTTAGTTAATTCTAATGAAAACACTTTGATTTTTATCATTTGTATTTGAAACAACATTGTCATATGTCTTTTCTTGGATCTAAATCATACGATACCTCGCTCTATGATTTGAAGTTAAAATCCTCAAATATGGTAATATAGTGACTTTTTTCACGTTTTTCATGTAGTGTGATTTTACGTATATATATTCGTTTTTATCGATATTTCGATACTACTTCATGTTTTCTCACGATATGTGATTTGGCCTTCAAATCTCAGAATTTCGCAAATTTTGCATTTTTAAGCAAGTTTTCCTGCATTTTGTTTTGTACTAAAAATCATCGAATTTAGCAATATTTTGACCTTTATCATCCCCTATTCCTTTATGAGATTTAAACAAAATATCATCGAATTAGGTAATATTTTGCCGTTTTTCCACGTTTTTGTGAATTTTCAGTTTATTGTTATTAATTCATTATATATACGATAAAAATTATGAAAACACATAATTAATCAGAAAATAACCTTAAATACTTCATTTTCAATCATCTAGTTGTTTCTCGTTAAAATACTGAGTAAGATATTGAAAAAGGGAGAAGTTCTGTTTTTATTTCATATATCGACGTTTCAGCCGGATTAGAACGGTTTTACGTGTACATCTCCCATCGGTAATATAAACCAAAAATCAGGAACATTTTAGTTAATTTTAATGAAAACACATTGATTTTTATCATTTGTACTGGAAGCAACATCTTTATACGTCTTTTCTAGGGTCTAAAAAATACGAAACGTCGCTCTATGATTCGAAGATAAAATCCTCAAATTTGGTGTAATAATGACTTTTTTCACGATTTTCATGTAGTTTGATATTACGTAAATATATTCATTTTTACCAATATTTCGAAACTATATCATATAATATCACGATATGTGATTTGGCCTTCAAATCTCAGTTTTTCGCATAATATTGCATTTTAAACAAGTTTTCTTGGATTTTGTTTCGTACTAAAAATCATCGAATTCAGCAATATTTTGACGTTTATCAACCGCTTTTCCTTTATGTGATATAAACAAAATATCATCGAATTAGGCAATATTTTGCTGTTTTTCCACGTTTTTGTGAATTTTCAGTTTATTGCTATTAATTCATTAAATATACGATAAAAATGATGCAAACACATAATTGATTAGAAATTAACCTTAAACACTTCATTTTCAATCAACTATTTGTTTCTCGTTAAAATATTGATTAAGATATTGGAAAGGGGAGAAGTTCTGTTTTTATTGCATTCATCGACGTTTCAGCCGGATTAGAGCGGTTTTACGTGTACATCTTCCATCGGTAAGATAAACGGAAAATCAGGAATATTTTAGTTAACTCTAATGAAAACACTTTGATTTTTATCATTTGTATTTGAAACAACATTGTAATATGTTTTTTCTTGGATCTAAATCATACGATACCTCACTCTATGATTTGAAGGTAAAATCCTTAAATATGGTAATACAGTGACTTTTTTCACGTTTTTCATGTAGTGTGATTTTACGTATATATATTCGTTTTTATCAATATTTCGATACTACTTCATGTTTTCTCACGATATGTGATTTGGCCTTCAAATCTCCGAATTTCGCAAATTTTGCATTTTTAAGCAAGTTTTCCTGCATTTTGTTTTGTACTAAAAATCATCGAATTTAGCAATATTTTGACCTTTATCATCCCCTATTCCTTTATGAGATTTAAACAAAATATAATCGAATTAGGTAATATTTTGCCGTTTTTCCACGTTTTTGTGAATTTTCAGTTTATTGTTATTAATTCATTATATATACGATAAAAATTATGAAAACACATAATTAATCAGAAAATAACCTTAAATACTTCATTTTCAATCATCTATTTGTTTCTCGTTAAAATACTGAGTAAGATATTGAAAAAGGGAGAAGTTCTGTTTTTATTGCATATATCGACGTTTCAGCCGGATTAGAACGGTTTTACGTGTACATCTCCCATCGGTAATATAAACCAAAAATCAGGAACATTTTAGTTAATTTTAATGAAAACACATTGATTTTTATCATTTGTACTGGAAGCAACATCTTTATACGTCTTTTCTAGGGTCTAAAAAATACGAAACGTCGCTCTATGATTCGAAGATAAAATCCTCAAATTTGGTGTAATAATGACTTTTTTCACGATTTTCATGTAGTTTGATATTACGTAAATATATTCATTTTTACCAATATTTCGATACTATATCATATAATATCACGATATGTGATTTGGCCTTCAAATCTCAGTTTTTTGCATAATATTGCATTTTAAACAAGTTTTCTTGGATTTTGTTTCGTACTAAAAATCATCGAATTCAGCAATATTTTGACGTTTATCAACCGCTTTTCCTTTATGTGATATAAACAAAATATCATCGAATTAGGCAATATTTTGCTGTTTTTCCACGTTTTTGTGAATTTTCAGTTTATTGCTATTAATTCATTTAATATACGATAAAAATGATGCAAACACATAATTGATTAGAGATTAACCTTAAACACTTCATTTTCAATCAACTATTTGTATCTCGTTAAAATACTGAGTAAGATATTGGAAAGGGGAGAAGTTCTGTTTTTATTGCATATATCGACGTTTCAGCCGGATTAGAGCGGTTTTACGTGAACATCTTCCATCGGTAATATAAACTGAAAATCAGGAACATTTTAGTTAATTCTAATGAAAACACTTTGATTTTTATCATTTGTATTTGACACAACATTGTCATATGTGTTTTCTTGGATCTAAATCATACGATACCTCGCTCTATGATTTTGAAGTTAAAATCCTCAAATATGGTAATATAGTGACTTTTTTCACGTTTTTCATGTAGTGTGATTTTACGTATATATATTCGTTTTTACCAATATTTCGATACTACTTCATGTTTTCTCACGATATGTGATTTGGCCTTCAAATCTCAGAATTTCGCAAATTTTGCAATTTTAAGCAAGTTTTCTTGCATTTTGTTTTGTACTAAAAATCATCGAATTCAGCAATATTTTGACGTTTATCAACCGCTTTTCCTTTATGTGATATAAACAAAATATCATCGAATTAGGCAATATTTTGCTGTTTTTCCACGTTTTTGTGAATTTTCAGTTTATTGCTATTAATTCATTAAATATACGATAAAAATGATGCAAACACATAATTGATTAGAAATTACCCTTAAACACTTCATTTTCAATCAACTATTTGTATCTCGTTAAAATACTGAGTAAGATATTGGAAAGGGGAGAAGTTCTGTTTTTATTGCATATATCGACGTTTCAGCCGGATTAGAGCGGTTTTACGTGAACATCTTCCATCGGTAATATAAACTGAAAATCAGGAACATTTTAGTTAATTCTAATGAAAACACTTTGATTTTTATCATTTGTATTTGACACAACATTGTCATATGTGTTTTCTTGGATCTAAATCATACGATACCTCGCTCTATGATTTTGAAGTTAAAATCCTCAAATATGGTAATATAGTGACTTTTTTCACGTTTTTCATGTAGTGTGATTTTACGTATATATATTCGTTTTTACCAATATTTCGATACTACTTCATGTTTTCTCACGATATGTGATTTGGCCTTCAAATCTCAGAATTTCGCAAATTTTGCAATTTTAAGCAAGTTTTCTTGCATTTTGTTTTGTACTAAAAATCATCGAATTCAGCAATATTTTGACGTTTATCAACCGCTTTTCCTTTATGTGATATAAACAAAATATCATCGAATTAGGCAATATTTTGCTGTTTTTCCACGTTTTTGTGAATTTTCAGTTTATTGCTATTAATTCATTAAATATACGATAAAAATGATGCAAACACATAATTGATTAGAAATTACCCTTAAACACTTCATTTTCAATCAACTATTTGTTTCTCGTTAAAATATTGATTAAGATATTGGAAAGGGGAGAAGTTCTGTTTTTATTGCATACATCGACGTTTAAGCCGGATTAGAGCGGTTTTACGTGTACATCTTCCATCGGTAATATAAACGGAAAATCAGGAATATTTTAGTTAATTCTAATGAAAACACTTTGATTTTTATCATTTGTATTTGAAACAACATTGTCATATGTCTTTTCTTGGATCTAAATCATACGATACCTCGCTCTATGATTTGAAGTTAAAATCCTCAAATATGGTAATATAGTGACTTTTTTCACGTTTTTCATGTAGTGTGATTTTACGTATATATATTCGTTTTTATCAATATTTCGATACTACTTCATGTTTTCTCACGATATGTGATTTGGCCTTCAAATCTCAGAATTTCGCAAATTTTGCATTTTTAAGCAAGTTTTCCTGCATTTTGTTTTGTACTAAAAATCATCGAATTTAGCAATATTTTGACCTATATCATCCCCTATTCCTTTATGAGATTTAAACAAAATATCATCGAATTAGGTAATATTTTGCCGTTTTTCCACGTTTTTGTGAATTTTTAGTTTATTGTTATTAATTCATTATATATACGATAAAAATTATGAAAACACATAATTAATCAGAAAATAACCTTAAATACTTTATTTTCAATCAACTATTTGTTTCTCGTTAAAATACTGAGTAAGATATTGAAAAAGGGAGAAGTTCTGTTTTTATTTCATATATCGACGTTTCAGCCGGATTAGAACGGTTTTACGTGTACATCTCCCATCGGTAATATAAACCAAAAATCAGGAACATTTTAGTTAATTTTAATGAAAACACATTGATTTTTATCATTTGTACTGGAAGCAACATCTTTATACGTCTTTTCTAGGGTCTAAAAAATACGAAACGTCGCTCTATGATTCGAAGATAAAATCCTCAAATTTGGTGTAATAATGACTTTTTTCACGATTTTCATGTAGTTTGATATTACGTAAATATATTCATTTTTACCAATATTTCGATACTATTTCATATAATATCACGATATGTGATTTAGCCTTCAAATCTCAGTTTTTCGCATAATATTGCATTTTAAACAAGTTTTCTTGGATTTTGTTTCGTACTAAAAATCATCGAATTCAGCAATATTTTGACGTTTATCAACCGCTTTTCCTTTATGTGATATATACAAAATATCATCGAATTAGGCAATATTTTGCTGTTTTTCCACGTTTTTGTGAATTTTCAGTTTATTGCTATTAATTCATTTAATATACGATAAAAATGATGCAAACACATAATTGATTAGAGATTAACCTTAAACACTTCATTTTCAATCAACTATTTGTATCTCGTTAAAATACTGAGTAAGATATTGTAAAAAGGAGAAGTTCTGTTTTTATTGCATATATCGACGTTTCAGCCGGATTAGAGCGGTTTTACGTGTACATCTTCCATCGGTAATATAAACGGAAAATCAGGAATATTTTAGTTAATTCTAATGAAAACACTTTGATTTTTATCATTTGTATTTGAAACAACATTGTCATATGTCTTTTCTTGGATCTAAATCATACGATACCTCGCTCTATGATTTGAAGTTAAAATCCTCAAATATGGTAATATAGTGACTTTTTTCACGTTTTTCATGTAGTGTGATTTTACGTATATATATTCGTTTTTATCAATATTTCGATACTACTTCATGTTTTCTCACGATATGTGATTTGGCCTTCAAATCTCAGAATTTCGCAAATTTTGCATTTTTAAGCAAGTTTTCCTGCATTTTGTTTTGTACTAAAAATCATCGAATTTAGCAATATTTTGACCTTTATCATCCCCTATTCCTTTATGAGATTTAAACAAAATATCATCGAATTAGGTAATATTTTGCCGTTTTTCCACGTTTTTGTGAATTTTCAGTTTATTGTTATTAATTCATTATATATACGATAAAAATTATGAAAACACATAATTAATCAGAAAATAACCTTAAATACTTCATTTTCAATCATCTATTTGTTTCTCGTTAAAATACTGAGTAAGATATTGAAAAAGGGAGAAGTTCTGTTTTTATTGCATATATCGACGTTTCAGCCGGATTAGAACGGTTTTACGTGTACATCTCCAATCGGTAATATAAACCAAAAATCAGGAACATTTTAGTTAATTTTAATGAAAACACATTGATTTTTATCATTTGTACTGGAAGCAACATCTTTATACGTCTTTTCTAGGGTCTAAAAAATACGAAACGTCGCTCTATGATTCGAAGATAAAATCCTCAAATTTGGTGTAATAATGACTTTTTTCACGATTTTCATGTAGTTTGATATTACGTAAATATATTCATTTTTACCAATATTTCGATACTATTTCATATAATATCACGATATGTGATTTCGCCTTCAAATCTCAGTTTTTCGCATAATATTGCATTTTAAACAAGTTTTCTTGGATTTTGTTTCGTACTAAAAATCATCGAATTCAGCAATATTTTGACGTTTATCAACCGCTTTTCCTTTATGTGATATAAACAAAATATCATCGAATTAGGCAATATTTTGCTGTTTTTCCACGTTTTTGTGAATTTTCAGTTTATTGCTATTAATTCATTAAATATACGATAAAAATGATGCAAACACATAATTGATCAGAGATTAACCTTAAACACTTCATTTTCAATCAACTATTTGTATCTCGTTAAAATACTGAGTAAGATATTGGAAAGGGGAGAAGTTCTGTTTTTATTGCATATATCGACGTTTCAGCCGGATTAGAGCGGTTTTACGTGTACATCTTCCATCGGTAATATAAACGGAAAATCAGGAATATTTTAGTTAATTCTAATGAAAACACTTTGATTTTTATCATTTGTATTTGAAACAACATTGTCATATGTCTTTTCTTGGATCTAAATCATACGATACCTCGCTCTATGATTTGAAGTTAAAATCCTCAAATATGGTAATATAGTGACTTTTTTCACGTTTTTCATGTAGTGTGATTTTACGTATATATATTCGTTTTTATCAATATTTCGATACTACTTCATGTTTTCTCACGATATGTGATTTGGCCTTCAAACCTCAGAATTTCGCAAATTTTGCATTTTTAAGCAAGTTTTCCTGCATTTTGTTTTGTACTAAAAATCATCGAATTTAGCAATATTTTGACCTTTATCATCCCCTATTCCTTTATGAGATTTAAACAAAATATCATCGAATTAGGTAATATTTTGCCGTTTTTCCACGTTTTTGTGAATTTTCAGTTTATTGTTATTAATTCATTATATATACGATAAAAATTATGAAAACACATAATTAATCAGAAAATAACCTTAAATACTTCATTTTCAATCATCTATTTGTTTCTCGTTAAAATACTGAGTAAGATATTGAAAAAGGGAGAAGTCCTGTTTTTATTGCATATATCGACGTTTCAGCCGGATTAGAACGGTTTTACGTGTACATCTCCCATCGGTAATATAAACCAAAAATCAGGAACATTTTAGTTAATTTTAATGAAAACACATTGATTTTTATCATTTGTACTGGAAGCAACATCTTTATACGTCTTTTCTAGCGTCTAAAAAATACGAAACGTCGCTCTATGATTCGAAGATAAAATCCTCAAATTTGGTGTAATAATGACTTTTTTCACGATTTTCATGTAGTTTGATATTACGTATATATTCATTTTTACCAATATTTCGATACTATTTCATATAATATCACGATATGTGATTTAGCCTTCAAATCTCAGTTTTTCGCATAATATTGCATTTTAAACAAGTTTTCTTGGATTTTGTTTCGTACTAAAAATCATCGAATTCAGCAATATTTTGACGTTTATCAACCGCTTTTCCTTTATGTGATATAAACAAAATATCATCGAATTAGGCAATATTTTGCTGTTTTTCCACGTTTTTGTGAATTTTCAGTTTATTGCTATTAATTCATTTAATATACGATAAAAATGATGCAAACACATAATTGATTAGAGATTAACCTTAAACACTTCATTTTCAATCAACTATTTGTATCTCGTTAAAATACTGAGTAAGATATTGGCAAGGGGAGAAGTTCTGTTTTTATTGCATATATCGACGTTTCAGCCGGATTAGAGCGGTTTTACGTGTACATCTTCCATCGGTAATATAAACGGAAAATCAGGAATATTTTAGTTAATTCTAATGAAAACACTTTGATTTTTATCATTTGTATTTGAAACAACATTGTCATATGTCTTTTCTTGGATCTAAATCATACGATACCTCGCTCTATGATTTGAAGTTAAAATCCTCAAATATGGTAATATAGTGACTTTTTTCACGTTTTTCATGTAGTGTGATTTTACGTATATATATTCGTTTTTATCAATATTTCGATACTACTTCATGTTTTCTCACGATATGTGATTTGGCCTTCAAATCTCAGAATTTCGCAAATTTTGCATTTTTAAGCAAGTTTTCCTGCATTTTGTTTTGTACTAAAAATCATCGAATTTAGCAATATTTTGATCTTTATCATCCCCTATTCCTTTATGAGATTTAAACAAAATATCATCGAATTAGGTAATATTTTGCCGTTTTTCCACGTTTTTGTGAATTTTCAGTTTATTGTTATTAATTCATTATATATACGATAAAAATTATGAAAACACATAATTAATCAGAAAATAACCTTAAATACTTCATTTTCAATCATCTATTTGTTTCTCGTTAAAATACTGAGTAAGATATTGAAAAAGGGAGAAGTTCTGTTTTTATTGCATATATCGACGTTTCAGCCGGATTAGAACGGTTTTACGTGTACATCTCCCATCGGTAATATAAACCAAAAATCAGGAACATTTTAGTTAATTTTAATGAAAACACATTGATTTTTATCATTTGTACTGGAAGCAACATCTTTATACGTCTTTTCTAGCGTCTAAAAAATACGAAACGTCGCTCTATGATTCGAAGATAAAATCCTCAAATTTGGTGTAATAATGACTTTTTTAACGATTTTCATGTAGTTTGATATTACGTATATATTCATTTTTACCAATATTTCGATACTATTTCATATAATATCACGATATGTGATTTAGCCTTCAAATCTCAGTTTTTCGCATAATATTGCATTTTAAACAAGTTTTCTTGGATTTTGTTTCGTACTAAAAATCATCGAATTCAGCAATATTTTGACGTTTATCAACCGCTTTTCCTTTATGTGATATAAACAAAATATCATCGAATTAGGCAATATTTTGCTGTTTTTCCACGTTTTTGTGAATTTTCAGTTTATTGCTATTAATTCATTTAATATACGATAAAAATGATGCAAACACATAATTGATTAGAGATTAACCTTAAACACTTCATTTTCAATCAACTATTTGTATCTCGTTAAAATACTGAGTAAGATATTGGCAAGGGGAGAAGTTCTGTTTTTATTGCATATATCGACGTTTCAGCTGGATTAGAGCGGTTTTACGTGTACATCTTCCATCGGTAATATAAACGGAAAATCAGGAATATTTTAGTTAATTCTAATGAAAACACTTTGATTTTTATCATTTGTATTTGAAACAACATTGTCATATGTCTTTTCTTGGATCTAAATCATACGATACCTCGCTCTATGATTTGAAGTTAAAATCCTCAAATATGGTAATATAGTGACTTTTTTCACGTTTTTCATGTAGTGTGATTTTACGTATATATATTCGTTTTTATCAATATTTCGATACTACTTCATGTTTTCTCACGATATGTGATTTGGCCTTCAAATCTCAGAATTTCGCAAATTTTGCATTTTTAAGCAAGTTTTCCTGCATTTTGTTTTGTACTAAAAATCATCGAATTTAGCAATATTTTGATCTTTATCATCCCCTATTCCTTTATGAGATTTAAACAAAATATCATCGAATTAGGTAATATTTTGCCGTTTTTCCACGTTTTTGTGAATTTTCAGTTTATTGTTATTAATTCATTATATATACGATAAAAATTATGAAAACACATAATTAATCAGAAAATAACCTTAAATACTTCATTTTCAATCATCTATTTGTTTCTCGTTAAAATACTGAGTAAGATATTGAAAAAGGGAGAAGTTCTGTTTTTATTGCATATATCGACGTTTCAGCCGGATTAGAACGGTTTTACGTGTACATCTCCCATCGGTAATATAAACCAAAAATCAGGAACATTTTAGTTAATTTTAATGAAAACACATTGATTTTTATCATTTGTACTGGAAGCAACATCTTTATACGTCTTTTCTAGGGTCTAAAAAATACGAAACGTCGCTCTATGATTCGAAGATAAAATCCTCAAATTTGGTGTAATAATGACTTTTTTCACGATTTTCATGTAGTTTGATATTACGTAAATATATTCATTTTTACCAATATTTCGATACTATATCATATAATATCACGATATGTGATTTGGCCTTCAAATCTCAGTTTTTCGCATAATTTTTGCATTTTAAACAAGTTTTCTTGGATTTTGTTTCGTACTAAAAATCATCGAATTCAGCAATATTTTGACGTTTATCAACCGCTTTTCCTTTATGTGATATAAACAAAATATCATCGAATTAGGCAATATTTTGCTGTTTTTCCACGTTTTTGTGAATTTTCAGTTTATTGCTATTAATTCATTTAATATACGATAAAAATGATGCAAACACATAATTGATTAGAGATTAACCTTAAACACTTCATTTTCAATCAACTATTTGTATCTCGTTAAAATACTGAGTAAGATATTGGAAAGGGGAGAAGTTCTGTTTTTATTGCATATATCGACGTTTCAGCCGGATTAGAGCGGTTTTACGTGAACATCTTCCATCGGTAATATAAACTGAAAATCAGGAACATTTTAGTTAATTCTAATGAAAACACTTTGATTTTTATCATTTGTATTTGACACAACATTGTCATATGTGTTTTCTTGGATCTAAATCATACGATACCTCGCTCTATGATTTTGAAGTTAAAATCCTCAAATATGGTAATATAGTGACTTTTTTCACGTTTTTCATGTAGTGTGATTTTACGTATATATATTCGTTTTTACCAATATTTCGATACTACTTCATGTTTTCTCACGATATGTGATTTGGCCTTCAAATCTCAGAATTTCGCAAATTTTGCAATTTTAAGCAAGTTTTCTTGCATTTTGTTTTGTACTAAAAATCATCGAATTCAGCAATATTTTGACGTTTATCAACCGCTTTTCCTTTAAGTGATATAAACAAAATATCATCGAATTAGGCAATATTTTGCTGTTTTTCCACGTTTTTGTGAATTTTCAGTTTATTGCTATTAATTCATTAAATATACGATAAAAATGATGCAAACACATAATTGATTAGAAATTAACCTTAAACACTTCATTTTCAATCAACTATTTGTTTCTCGTTAAAATATTGATTAAGATATTGGAAAGGGGAGAAGTTCTGTTTTTATTGCATACATCGACGTTTCAGCCGGATTAGAGCGGTTTTACGTGTACATCTTCCATCGGTAATATAAACGGAAAATCAGGAATATTTTAGTTAATTCTAATGAAAACACTTTGATTTTTATCATTTGTATTTGAAACAACATTGTCATATGTCTTTTCTTGGATCTAAATCATACGATACCTCGCTCTATGATTTGAAGTTAAAATCCTCAAATATGGTAATATAGTGACTTTTTTCACGTTTTTCATGTAGTGTGATTTTACGTATATATATTCGTTTTTATCAATATTTCGATACTACTTCATGTTTTCTCACGATATGTGATTTGGCCTTCAAATCTCAGAATTTCGCAAATTTTGCATTTTTAAGCAAGTTTTCCTGCATTTTGTTTTGTACTAAAAATCATCGAATTTAGCAATATTTTGACCTTTATCATCCCCTATTCCTTTATGAGATTTAAACAAAATATCATCGAATTAGGTAATATTTTGCCGTTTTTCCACGTTTTTGTGAATTTTCAGTTTATTGTTATTAATTCATTATATATACGATAAAAATTATGAAAACACATAATTAATCAGAAAATAACCTTAAATACTTCATTTTCAATCATCAATTTGTTTCTCGTTAAAATACTGAGTAAGATATTGAAAAAGGGAGAAGTTCTGTTTTTATTGCATATATCGACGTTTCAGCCGGATTAGAACGGTTTTACGTGTACATCTCCCATCGGTAATATAAACCAAAAATCAGGAACATTTTAGTTAATTTTAATGAAAACACATTGATTTTTATCATTTGTACTGGAAGCAACATCTTTATACGTCTTTTCTAGGGTCTAAAAAATACGAAACGTCGCTCTATGATTCGAAGATAAAATCCTCAAATTTGGTGTAATAATGACTTTTTTCACGATTTTCATGTAGTTTGATATTACGTAAATATATTCATTTTTACCAATATTTCGATACTATATCATATAATATCACGATATGTGATTTGGCCTTCAAATCTCAGTTTTTCGCATAATATTGCATTTTAAACAAGTTTTCTTGGATTTTGTTTCGTACTAAAAATCATCGAATTCAGCAATATTTTGACGTTTATCAACCGCTTTTCCTTTATGTGATATAAACAAAATATCATCGAATTAGGCAATATTTTGCTGTTTTTCCACGTTTTTGTGAATTTTCAGTTTATTGCTATTAATTCATTAAATATACGATAAAAATGATGCAAACACATAATTGATTAGAAATTAACCTTAAACACTTCATTTTCAATCAACTATTTGTTTCTCGTTAAAATATTGATTAAGATATTGGAAAGGGGAGAAGTTCTGTTTTTATTGCATACATCGACGTTTCAGCCGGATTAGAGCGGTTTTACGTGTACATCTTCCATCGGTAAGATAAACGGAAAATCAGGAATATTTTAGTTAACTCTAATGAAAACACTTTGATTTTTATCATTTGTATTTGAAACAACATTGTAATATGTTTTTTCTTGGATCTAAATCATACGATACCTCACTCTATGATTTGAAGGTAAAATCCTTAAATATGGTAATATAGTGACTTTTTTCACGTTTTTCATGTAGTGTGATTTTACGTATATATATTCGTTTTTATCAATATTTCGATACTACTTCATGTTTTCTCACAATATGTGATTTGGCCTTCAAATCTCAGAATTTCGAAAATTTTGCATTTTTGGGCAAGTTTTCCTGCATTTTGTTTTGTACTAAAAATCATCGAATTTAGCAATATTTTGACCTTTATCATCCCCTATTCCTTTATGAGATTTAAACAAAATATCATCGAATTAGGTAATATTTTGCCGTTTTTCCACGTTTTTGTGAATTTTCAGTTTATTGTTATTAATTCATTATATATACGATAAAAATTATGAAAACACATAATTAATCAGAAAATAACCTTAAATACTTCATTTTCAATCATCTATTTGTTTCTCGTTAAAATACTGAGTAAGATATTGAAAAAGGGAGAAGTTCTGTTTTTATTGCATATATCGACGTTTCAGCCGGATTAGAACGGTTTTACGTGTACATCTCCCATCGGAAATATAAACCAAAAATCAGGAACATTTTAGTTAATTTTAATGAAAACACATTGATTTTTATCATTTGTACTGGAAGCAACATCTTTATACGTCTTTTCTAGGGTCTAAAAAATACGAAACGTCGCTCTATGATTCGAAGATAAAATCCTCAAATTTGGTGTAATAATGACTTTTTTCACGATTTTCATGTAGTTTGATATTACGTAAATATATTCATTTTTACCAATATTTCGATACTATATCATATAATATCACGATATGTGATTTGGCCTTCAAATCTCAGTTTTTCGCATAATATTGCATTTTAAACAAGTTTTCTTGGATTTTGTTTCGTACTAAAAATCATCGAATTCAGCAATATTTTGACGTTTATCAACCGCTTTTCCTTTATGTGATATAAACAAAATATCATCGAATTAGGCAATATTTTGCTGTTTTTCCACGTTTTTGTGAATTTTCAGTTTATTGCTATTAATTCATTTAATATACGATAAAAATGATGCAAACACATAATTGATTAGAGATTAACCTTAAACACTTCATTTTCAATCAACTATTTGTATCTCGTTAAAATACTGAGTAAGATATTGGAAAGGGGAGAAGTTCTGTTTTTATTGCATATATCGACGTTTCAGCCGGATTAGAGCGGTTTTACGTGAACATCTTCCATCGGTAATATAAACTGAAAATCAGGAACATTTTAGTTAATTCTAATGAAAACACTTTGATTTTTATCATTTGTATTTGAAACAACATTGTCATATGTCTTTTCTTGGATCTAAATCATACGATACCTCGCTCTAAGATTTTGAAGTTAAAATCCTCAAATATGGTAATATAGTGACTTTTTTCACGTTTTTCATGTAGTGTGATTTTACGTATATATATTCGTTTTTACCAATATTTCGATACTACTTCATGTTTTCTCACGATATGTGATTTGGCCTTCAAATCTCAGAATTTCGCAAATTTTGCAATTTTAAGCAAGTTTTCTTGCATTTTGTTTTGTACTAAAAATCATCGAATTCAGCAATATTTTGACGTTTATGAACCGCTTTTCCTTTATGTGATATAAACAAAATATCATCGAATTAGGCAATATTTTGCTGTTTTTCCACGTTTTTGTGAATTTTCAGTTTATTGCTATTAATTCATTAAATATACGATAAAAATGATGCAAACACATAATTGATTAGAAATTAACCTTAAACACCTCATTTTCAATCAACTATTTGTTTCTCGTTAAAATATTGATTAAGATATTGGAAAGGGGAGAAGTTCTGTTTTTATTGCATACATCGACGTTTCAGCCGGATTAGAGCGGTTTTACGTGTACATCTTCCATCGGTAATATAAACGGAAAATCAGGAATATTTTAGTTAACTCTAATGAAAACACTTTGATTTTTATCATTTGTATTTGAAACAACATTGTAATATGTTTTTTCTTGGATCTAAATCATACGATACCTCACTCTATGATTTGAAGGTAAAATCCTTAAATATGGTAATATAGTGACTTTTTTCACGTTTTTCATGTAGTGTGATTTTACGTATATATATTCGTTTTTATCAATATTTCGATACTACTTCATGTTTTCTCACAATATGTGATTTGGCCTTCAAATCTCAGAATTTCGAAAATTTTGCATTTTTGGGCAAGTTTTCCTGCATTTTGTTTTGTACTAAAAATCATCGAATTTAGCAATATTTTGACCTTTATCATCCCCTATTCCTTTATGAGATTTAAACAAAATATCATCGAATTAGGTAATATTTTGCCGTTTTTCCACGTTTTTGTGAATTTTCAGTTTATTGTTATTAATTCATTATATATACGATAAAAATTATGAAAACACATAATTAATCAGAAAATAACCTTAAATACTTCATTTTCAATCATCTATTTGTTTCTCGTTAAAATACTGAGTAAGATATTGAAAAAGGGAGAAGTTCTGTTTTTATTGCATATATCGACGTTTCAGCCGGATTAGAACGGTTTTACGTGTACATCTCCCATCGGTAATATAAACAAAAAATCAGGAACATTTTAGTTAATTTTAATGAAAACACATTGATTTTTATCATTTGTACTGGAAGCAACATCTTTATACGTCTTTTCTAGGGTCTAAAAAATACGAAACGTCGCTCTATGATTCGAAGATAAAATCCTCAAATTTGGTGTAATAATGACTTTTTTCACGATTTTCATGTAGTTTGATATTACGTAAATATATTCATTTTTACCAATATTTCGATACTATATCATATAATATCACGATATGTGATTTGGCCTTCAAATCTCAGTTTTTCGCATAATATTGCATTTTAAACAAGTTTTCTTGGATTTTGTTTCGTACTAAAAATCATCGAATTCAGCAATATTTTGACGTTTATCAACCGCTTTTCCTTTATGTGATATAAACAAAATATCATCGAATTAGGCAATATTTTGCTGTTTTTCCACGTTTTTGTGAATTTTCAGTTTATTGCTATTAATTCATTTAATATACGATAAAAATGATGCAAACACATAATTGATTAGAGATTAACCTTAAACACTTCATTTTCAATCAACTATTTGTATCTCGTTAAAATACTGAGTAAGATATTGGAAAGGGGAGAAGTTCTGTTTTTATTGCATATATCGACGTTTCAGCCGGATTAGAGCGGTTTTACGTGAACATCTTCCATCGGTAATATAAACTGAAAATCAGGAACATTTTAGTTAATTCTAATGAAAACACTTTGATTTTTATCATTTGTATTTGAAACAACATTGTCATATGTCTTTTCTTGGATCTAAATCATACGATACCTCGCTCTATGATTTGAAGTTAAAATCCTCAAATATGGTAATATAGTGACTTTTTTCACGTTTTTCATGTAGTGTGATTTTACGTATATATATTCGTTTTTACCAATATTTCGATACTACTTCATGTTTTCTCACGATATGTGATTTGGCCTTCAAATCTCAGAATTTCGCAAATTTTGCAATTTTAAGCAAGTTTTCTTGCATTTTGTTTTGTACTAAAAATCATCGAATTCAGCAATATTTTGACGTTTATGAACCGCTTTTCCTTTATGTGATATAAACAAAATATCATCGAATTAGGCAATATTTTGCTGTTTTTCCACGTTTTGTGAATTTTCAGTTTATTGCTATTAATTCATTATATATACGATAAAAATGATGCAAACACATAATTGATTAGAAATTAACCCTAAACACTTCATTTTCAATCAACTATTTGTTTCTCGTTAAAATATTGATTAAGATATTGGAAAGGGGAGAAGTTCTGTTTTTATTGCATACATCGACGTTTCAGCCGGATTAGAGCGGTTTTACGTGTACATCTTCCATCGGTAATATAAACGGAAAATCAGGAATATTTTAGTTAATTCTAATGAAAACACTTTGATTTTTATCGTTTGTATTTGAAACAACATTGTAATATGTCTTTTCTTGGATCTAAATCATACGATACCTCGCTCTATGATTTGAAGTTAAAATCCTCAAATATGGTAATATAGTGACTTTTTTCACGTTTTTCATGTAGTGTGATTTTACGTATATATATTCGTTTTTACCAATATTTCGATACTACTTCATGTTTTCTCGCGATATGTGATTTGGCCTTCAAATCTCAGAATTTCATAAATTTTGCAATTTTAAGCAAGTTTTCTTGCATTTTGTTTTGTACTAAAAAACATCGAATTTAGCAATATTTTGACCTTTATCATCCCCTTTTCCTTTATGAGATTTAAACAAAATATCATCGAATTAGGTAATATTTTGCCGTTTTTCCACGTTTTTGTGAATTTTCAGTTTATTGTTATTAATTCATTATATATACGATAAAAATTATGCAAACACATAATTGATCAGAAAATAACCTTAAATACTTCATTTTCAATCATCTATTTGTTTCTCGTTAAAATACTGAGTAAGATATTGAAAAGGGGAGAAGTTCTGTTTTTATTGCATATATCGACGTTTCAGCCGGATTAGAACGGTTTTACGTGTACATCTCCCATCGGTAATATAAACCAAAAATCAGGAATATTTTAGTTAATTTTAATGAAAACACATTGATTTTTATCAATTGTATTGGAAGCAACATCTTTATACGTCTTTTCTAGGGTCTAAAAAATACGAAACGTCGCTCTGTGATTCAAAGATAAAATCCTGAAATTTGGTATAATAATGACTTTTCTCACGTTTTTCATGTAGTTTGATATTACGTAAATATATTCATTTTTACCAATATTTCCATACTATTTCATATAGTATCACGATATGGGATTTTTCCTTCAAATCTCAGATTTTCGCATAATATTGCATTTTAAGCAAGTTTTCTTGCATTTTGTTTCGTACTAAAAATCATCGAATTCAGCAATATTTTGACGTTTATCAACCGCTTTTCCTTTATGTGATATAAACAAAATATCATCGAATTAGGCAATATTTTGCTGTTTTTCCACGTTTTGTGAATTTTCAGTTTATTGCTATTAATTCATTATATATACGATAAAAATGATGCAAACACATAATTGATTAGAAATTAACCCTAAACACTTCATTTTCAATCAACTATTTGTTTCTCGTTAAAATATTGATTAAGATATTGGAAAGGGGAGAAGTTCTGTTTTTATTGCATACATCGACGTTTCAGCCGGATTAGAGCGGTTTTACGTGTACATCTTCCATCGGTAATATAAACGGAAAATCAGGAATATTTTAGTTAATTCTAATGAAAACACTTTGATTTTTATCGTTTGTATTTGAAACAACATTGTAATATGTCTTTTCTTGGATTTAAATCATACGATACCTCGCTCTATGATTTGAAGTTAAAATCCTCAAATATGGTAATATAGTGACTTTTTTCACGTTTTTCATGTAGTGTGATTTTACGTATATATATTCGTTGTTACCAATATTTCGATACTACTTCATGTTTTCTCTCGATATGTGATTTGGCCTTCAAATCTCAGAATTTCATAAATTTTGCAATTTTAAGCAAGTTTTCTTGCATTTTGTTTTGTACTAAAAATCATCGAATTTAGCAATATTTTGACCTTTATCATCCCCTTTTCCTTTATGAGATTTAAACAAAATATCATCGAATTAGGTAATATTTTGCCGTTTTTCCACGTTTTTGTGAATTTTCAGTTTATTGTTATTAATTCATTATATATACGATAAAAATTATGCAAACACATAATTGATCAGAAAATAACCTTAAATACTTCATTTTCAATCATCTATTTGTTTCTCGTTAAAATACTGAGTAAGATATTGAAAAGGGGAGAAGTTCTGTTTTTATTGCATATATCGACCTTTCAGCCGGATTAGAACGGTTTTACGTGTACATCTCCCATCGGTAATATAAACCAAAAGTCAGGAACATTTTAGTTAATTTTAATGAAAACACATTGATTTTTATCATTTGCACTGGAAGCAACATCTTTATACGTCTTTTCTAGGGTCTAAAAAATACGAAACGTCGCTCTATGATTCGAAGATAAAATCCTCAAATTTGGTATAATAATGACTTTTTTCACGTTTTTGATGTAGTTTGATATTACGCAAATATATTCATTTTTACCAATATTTCAATACTATTTCATGTAGTATCACGATATGTGATTTGGCCTTCAAATCTCAGTTTTTCGCATAATATTGCATTTTAAACAAGTTTTCTTGGATTTTGTTTCGTACTAAAAATCATCGAATTCAGCAATATTTTGACGTTTATCAACCGCTTTTCCTTTATGTGATATAAACAAAATATCATCGAATTAGGCAATATTTTGCTGTTTTTCCACGTTTTGTGAATTTTCAGTTTATTGCTATTAATTCATTAAATATACGATAAAAATGATGCAAACACATAATTGATTAGAAATTAACCCTAAACACTTTATTTTCAATCAACTATTTGTTTCTCGTTAAAATATTGATTAAGATATTTCAAAGGGGAGAAGTTCTGTTTTTATTGCATACATCGACGTTTCAGCCGGATTAGAGCGGTTTTACGTGTACATCTTCCATCGGTAATATAAACGGAAAATCAGGAATATTTTAGTTAATTCTAATGAAAACACTTTGATTTATAATTTGTATTTGAAACAACATTGTAATATGTCTTTTCTTGAATCTAAATCATACGATACCTCGCTCTATGATTTGAAGTTAAAATCCTCAAATATGGTAATATAGTGACTTTTTTCACGTTTTTCATGTAGTGTGATTTTACGTATATATATTCGTTTTTACCAATATTTCGATACTACTTCATGTTTTCTCACGATATGTGATTTGGCCTTCAAATCTCAGAATTTCGCAAATTTTGCATTTTTAAGCAAGTTTTCTTGCATTTTGTTTTGTACTAAAAATCATCGAATTTAGCAATATTTTGACCTTTATCATCCCCTTTTCCTTTATGAGATTTAAACAAAATATCATCGAATTAGGTAATATTTTGCCGTTTTTCCACGTTTTTGTGAATTTTCAGTTTATTGTTATTAATTCATTATATATACGATAAAAATTATGCAAACACATAATTGATCAGAAAATAACCTTAAATACTTCATTTTCAATCATCTATTTGTTTCTCTTTAAAATACTGAGTAAGATATTGAAAAGGGGAGAAGTTCTGTTTTTATTGCATATATCGACGTTTCAGCCGGATTAGAACGGTTTTACGTGTACATCTCCCATCGGTAATATAAACCAAAAATCAGGAACATTTTAGTTAATTTTAATGAAAACACATTGATTTTTATCATTTGCACTGGAAGCAACATCTTTATACGTCTTTTCTAGGGTCTAAAAAATACGAAACATCGCTCTATGATTCGAAGATAAAATCCTCAAATTTGGTATAATAATGACTTTTTTCACGTTTTTGATGTAGTTTGATATTACGCAAATATATTCATTTTTACCAATATTTCAATACTATTTCATGTAGTATCACGATATGTGATTTGGCCTTCAAATCTCAGTTTTTCGCATAATATTGCATTTTAAACAAGTTTTCTTGGATTTTGTTTCGTACTAAAAATCATCGAATTCAGCAATATTTTGACGTTTATCAACCGCTTTTCCTTTATGTGATATAAACAAAATATCATCGAATTAGGCAATATTTAGCTGTTTTTCCACGTTTTGTGAATTTTCAGTTTATTGCTATTAATTCATTAAATATACGATAAAAATGATGCAAACACATAATTGATTAGAAATTAACCCTAAACACTTTATTTTCAATCAACTATTTGTTTCTCGTTAAAATATTGATTAAGATATTTCAAAGGGGAGAAGTTCTGTTTTTATTGCATACATCGACGTTTCTGCCGGATTAGAGCGGTTTTACGTGTACATCTTCCATCGGTAATATAAACGGAAAATCAGGAATATTTTAGTTAATTCTAATGAAAACACTTTGATTTTTATCGTTTGTATTTGAAACAACATTGTAAAATGTCTTTTCTTGGATCTAAATCATATGATACCTCGCTCTATGATTTGAAGTTAAATTCCTCAAATATGGTAATATAGTGACTTTTTTCACGTTTTTCATGTAGTGTGATTTTACGTATATATATTCGTTTTTACCAATATTTCGATACTACTTCATGTTTTCTCGCGATATGTGATTTGGCCTTCAAATCTCAGAATTTCATAAATTTTGCAATTTTAAGCAAGTTTTTTTGCATTTTGTTTTGTACTAAAAATCATCGAATTTAGCAATATTTTGACCTTTATCATCCCCTTTTCCTTTATGAGATTTAAACAAAATATCATCGAATTAGGTAATATTTTGCCGTTTTTCCACGTTTTTGTGAATTTTCAGTTTATTGTTATTAATTCATTATATATACGATAAAAATTATGCAAACACATAATTGATCAGAAAATAACCTTAAATACTTCATTTTCAATCATCTATTTGTTTCTCGTTAAAATACTGAGTAAGATATTGAAAAGGGGAGAAGTTCTGTTTTTATTGCATATATCGACGTTTCAGCCGGATTAGAACGGTTTTACGTGTACATCTCCCATCGGTAATATAAACCAAAAATTAGGAATATTTTAGTTAATTTTAATGAAAACACATTGATTTTTATCAATTGTATTGGAAGCAAAATCTTTATACGTCTTTTCTAGGGTCTAAAAAATACGAAACGTCGCTCTGTGATTCAAAGATAAAATCCTCAAATTTGGTATAATAATGACTTTTTTCACGTTTTTGATGTAGTTTGATATTACGCAAATATATTCATTTTTACCAATATTTCAATACTATTTCATGTAGTATCACGATATGTGATTTGGCCTTCAAATCTCAGTTTTTCGCATAATATTGCATTTTAAACAAGTTTTCTTGGATTTTGTTTCGTACTAAAAATCATCGAATTCAGCAATATTTTGACGTTTATCAACCGCTTTTCCTTTATGTGATATAAACAAAATATCATCGAATTAGGCAATATTTTGCTGTTTTTCCACGTTTTGTGAATTTTCAGTTTATTGCTATTAATTCATTAAATATACGATAAAAATGATGCAAACACATAATTGATTAGAAATTAACCCTAAACACTTTATTTTCAATCAACTATTTGTTTCTCGTTAAAATATTGATTAAGATATTTCAAAGGGGAGAAGTTCTGTTTTTATTGCATACATCGACGTTTCAGCCGGATTAGAGCGGTTTTACGTGTACATCTTCCAGCGGTAATATAAACGGAAAATCAGGAATATTTTAGTTAATTCTAATGAAAACACTTTGATTTTTATAATTTGTATTTGAAACAACATTGTAATATGTCTTTTCTTGAATCTAAATCATACGATACCTCGCTCTATGATTTGAAGTTAAAATCCTCAAATATGGTAATATAGTGACTTTTTTCACGTTTTTCATGTAGTGTGATTTTACGTATATATATTCGTTTTTACCAATATTTCGATACTACTTCATGTTTTCTCACGATATGTGATTTGGCCTTCAAATCTCAGAATTTCGCAAATTTTGCATTTTTAAGCAAGTTTTCTTGCATTTTGTTTTGTACTAAAAATCATCGAATTTAGCAATATTTTGACCTTTATCATCCCCTTTTCCTTTATGAGATTTAAACAAAATATCATCGAATTAGGTAATATTTTGCCGTTTTTCCACGTTTTTGTGAATTTTCAGTTTATTGTTATTAATTCATTATATATACGATAAAAATTATGCAAACACATAATTGATCAGAAAATAACCTTAAATACTTCATTTTCAATCATCTATTTGTTTCTCGTTAAAATACTGAGTAAGATATTGAAAAGGGGAGAAGTTCTGTTTTTATTGCATATATCGACGTTTCAGCCGGATTAGAACGGTTTTACGTGTACATCTCCCATCGGTAATATAAACCAAAAATCAGGAACATTTTAGTTAATTTTAATGAAAACACATTGATTTTTATCATTTGCACTGGAAGCAACATCTTTATACGTCTTTTCTAGGGTCTAAAAAATACGAAACATCGCTCTATGATTCGAAGATAAAATCCTCAAATTTGGTATAATAATGACTTTTTTCACGTTTTTGATGTAGTTTGATATTACGCAAATATATTCATTTTTACCAATATTTCAATACTATTTCATGTAGTATCACGATATGTGATTTGGCCTTCAAATCTCAGTTTTTCGCATAATATTGCATTTTAAACAAGTTTTCTTGGATTTTGTTTCGTACTAAAAATCATCGAATTCAGCAATATTTTGACGTTTATCAACCGCTTTTCCTTTATGTGATATAAACAAAATATCATCGAATTAGGCAATATTTTGCTGTTTTTCCACGTTTTGTGAATTTTCAGTTTATTGCTATTAATTCATTAAATATACGATAAAAATGATGCAAACACATAATTGATTAGAAATTAACCCTAAACACTTTATTTTCAATCAACTATTTGTTTCTCGTTAAAATATTGATTAAGATATTTCAAAGGGGAGAAGTTCTGTTTTTATTGCATACATCGACGTTTCAGCCGGATTAGAGCGGTTTTACGTGTACATCTTCCATCGGTAATATAAACGGAAAATCAGGAATATTTTAGTTAATTCTAATGAAAACACTTTGATTTTTATAATTTGTATTTGAAACAACATTGTAATATGTCTTTTCTTGAATCTAAATCATACGATACCTCGCTCTATGATTTGAAGTTAAAATCCTCAAATATGGTAATATAGTGACTTTTTTCACGTTTTTCATGTAGTGTGATTTTACGTATATATATTCGTTTTTACCAATATTTCGATACTACTTCATGTTTTCTCACGATATGTGATTTGGCCTTCAAATCTCAGAATTTCGCAAATTTTGCATTTTTAAGCAAGTTTTCTTGCAATTTGTTTTGTACTAAAAATCATCGAATTTAGCAATATTTTGACCTTTATCATCCCCTTTTCCTTTATGAGATTTAAACAAAATATCATCGAATTAGGTAATATTTTGCCGTTTTTCCACGTTTTTGTGAATTTTCAGTTTATTGTTATTAATTCATTATATATACGATAAAAATTATGCAAACACATAATTGATCAGAAAATAACCTTAAATACTTCATTTTCAATCATCTATTTGTTTCTCGTTAAAATACTGAGTAAGATATTGAAAAGGGGAGAAGTTCTGTTTTTATTGCATATATCGACGTTTCAGCCGGATTAGAACGGTTTTACGTGTACATCTCCCATCGGTAATATAAACCAAAAATCAGGAACATTTTAGTTAATTTTAATGAAAACACATTGATTTTTATCAATTGTATTGGAAGCAACATCTTTATACGTCTTTTCTAGGGTCCAAAAAAATACGAAACGTCGCTCTATGATTCAAAGATAAAATCCTGAAATTTGGTATAATAATGACTTTTCTCACGTTTTTCATGTAGTTTGATATTACGTAAATATATTCATTTTTACCAATATTTCCATACTATTTCATATAGTATCACGATATGTGATTTTTCCTTCAAATCTCAGATTTTCGCATAATATTGCATTTTAAGCAAGTTTTCTTGCATTTTGTTTCGTACTAAAAATCATCGAATTCAGCAATATTTTGACGTTTATCAACCGCTTTTCCTTTATGTGATATAAACAAAATATCATCGAATTAGGCAATATTTTGCTGTTTTTCCACGTTTTGTGAATTTTCAGTTTATTGCTATTAATTCATTAAATATACGATAAAAATTATGCAAACACATAATTGATTAGAAATTAACCCTAAACACTTCATTTTCAATCAACTATTTGTTTCTCGTTAAAATATTGATTAAGATATTAGAAAGGGGAGAAGTTCTGTTTTTATTGCATACATCGACGTTTCAGCCGGATTAGAGCGGTTTTACGTGTACATCTTCCATCGGTAATATAAACGGAAAATCAGGAATATTTTAGTTAATTCTAATGAAAACACTTTGATTTTTATCATTTGTATTTGAAACAACATTGTAATATGTCTTTTCTTGGATCTAAATCATTCGATACCTCGCTCTATGATTTGAAGTTAAAATCCTCAAATATGGTAATATAGTGACTTTTTTCACGTTTTTCATGTAGTGTGATTTTACGTATATATATTCGTTTTTACCAATATTTCGATACTACTTCATGTTTTCTCACGATATGTGATTTGGCCTTCAAATCTCAGAATTTCATAAATTTTGCAATTTTAAGCAAGTTTTCTTGCATTTTGTTTTGTACTAAAAATCATCGAATTTAGCAATATTTTGACCTTTATCATCCCCTTTTCCTTTATGAGATTTAAACAAAATATCATCGAATTAGGTAATATTTTGCCGTTTTTCCACGTTTTTGTGAATTTTCAGTTTATTGTTATTAATTCATTATATATACGATAAAAATTATGCAAACACATAATTGATCAGAAAATATCCTTAAATACTTAATTTTCAATCATCTATTTGTTTCTCGTTAAAATACTGAGTAAGATATTGAAAAGGGGAGAAGTTCTGTTTTTATTGCATATATATACGTTTCAGCCGGATTAGAACGGTTTTCCGTGTACATCTCCCATCGGTAATATAAACCAAAAATCAGGAATATTTTAGTTAATTTTACTGAAAACACATTGATTTTTATCAATTGTATTGGAAGCAACATCTTTATACGTCTTTTGTAGGGTCTAAAAAATACGAAACGTCGCTCTATGATTCAAAGATAAAATCCTGAAATTTGGTATAATAATGACTTTTCTCACGTTTTTCATGTAGTTTGATATTACGTAAATATATTCATTTTTACCAATATTTCCATACTATTTCATATAGTATCACGATATGTGATTTTTACTTCAAATCTCAGATTTTCGCATAATATTGCATTTTAAGCAAGTTTTCTTGCATTTTGTTTCGTACTAAAAATCATCGAATTCAGCAATATTTTGACGTTTATCAACCGCTTTTCCTTTATGTGATATAAACAAAATATCATCGAATTAGGCAATATTTTGCTGTTTTTCCACGTTTTGTGAATTTTCAGTTTATTGCTATTAATTCATTATATATACGATTAAAATGATGCAAACACATAATTGATTAGAAATTAACCCTAAACACTTCATTTTCAATCAACTATTTGTTTCTCGTTAAAATATTGATTAAGATATTGGAAAGGGGAGAAGTTCTGTTTTTATTGCATACATCGACGTTTCAGCCGGATTAGAGCGGTTTTACGTGTACATCTTCCATCGGTAATATAAACGGAAAATCAGGAATATTTTAGTTAATTCTAATGAAAACACTTTGATTTTTATCGTTTGTATTTGAAACAACATTGTAATATGTCTTTTCTTGGATCTAAATCATACGATACCTCGCTCTATGATTTGAAGTTAAAATCCTCAAATATGGTAATATAGTGACTTTTTTCACGTTTTTCATGTAGTGTGATTTTACGTATATATATTCGTTTTTACCAATATTTCGATACTACTTCATGTTTTCTCGCGATATGTGATTTGGCCTTCAAATCTCAGAATTTCATAAATTTTGCAATTTTAAGCAAGTTTTCTTGCATTTTGTTTTGTACTAAAAATCATCGAATTTAGCAATATTTTGACCTTTATCATCCCCTTTTCCTTTATGAGATTTAAACAAAATATCATCGAATTAGGTAATATTTTGCCGTTTTTCCACGTTTTTGTGAATTTTCAGTTTATTGTTATTAATTCATTATATATACGATAAAAATTATGCAAACACATAATTGATCAGAAAATAACCTTAAATACTTCATTTTCAATCATCTATTTGTTTCTCGTTAAAATACTGAGTAAGATATTGAAAAGGGGAGAAGTTCTGTTTTTATTGCATATATATACGTTTCAGCCGGATTAGAACGGTTTTACGTGTACATCTCCCATCGGTAATATAAACCAAAAATCAGGAACATTTTAGTTAATTTTAATGAAAACACATTGATTTTTATCATTTGTACTGGAAGCAACATCTTTATACGTCTTTTCTAGGGTCTAAAAAACACGAAACGTCGCTCTATGATTCGAAGATAAAATCCTCAAATTTGGTATAATAATGACTTTTTTCACGTTTTTGATGTAGTTTGATATTACGCAAATATATTCAATTTTACCAATATTTCGATACTATTTCATGTAGTATCACGATATGTGATTTGGCCTTCAAATCTCAGTTTTTCGCATAATATTGCATTTTAAACAAGTTTTCTTGGATTTTGTTTCGTACTAAAAATCATCGAATTCAGCAATATTTTGACGTTTATCAACCGCTTTTCCTTTATGTGATATAAACAAAATATCATCGAATTAGGCAATATTTTGCTGTTTTTCCACGTTTTGTGAATTTTCAGTTTATTGCTATTAATTCATTAAATATACGATAAAAATTATGCAAACACATAATTGATTAGAAATTAACCCTAAACACTTCATTTTCAATCAACTATTTGTTTCTCGTTAAAATATTGATTAAGATATTAAAAAGGGGAGAAGTTCTGTTTTTATTGCATACATCGACGTTTCAGCCGGATTAGAGCGGTTTTACGTGTACATCTTCCATCGGTAATATAAACGTAAAATCAGGAATATTTTAGTTAATTCTAATGAAAACACTTTGATTTTTATCATTTGTATTTGAAACAACATTGTAATATGTCTTTTCTTGGATCTAAATCATTCGATACCTCGCTCTATGATTTGAAGTTAAAATCCTCAAATATGGTAATATAGTGACTTTTTTCACGTTTTTCATGTAGTGTGATTTTACGTATATATATTCGTTTTTACCAATATTTCGATACTACTTCATGTTTTCTCACGATATGTGATTTGGCCTTCAAATCTCAGAATTTCATAAATTTTGCAATTTTAAGCAAGTTTTCTTGCATTTTGTTTTGTACTAAAAATCATCGAATTTAGCAATATTTTGACCTTTATCATCCCCTTTTCCTTTATGAGATTTAAACAAAATATCATCGAATTAGGTAATATTTTGCCGTTTTTCCACGTTTTTGTGAATTTTCAGTTTATTGTTATTAATTCATTATATATACGATAAAAATTATGCAAACACATAATTGATCAGAAAATATCCTTAAATACTTAATTTTCAATCATCTATTTGTTTCTCGTTAAAATACTGAGTAAGATATTGAAAAGGGGAGAAGTTCTGTTTTTATTGCATATATATACGTTTCAGCCGGATTAGAACGGTTTTCCGTGTACATCTCCCATCGGTAATATAAACCAAAAATCAGGAATATTTTAGTTAATTTTACTGAAAACACATTGATTTTTATCAATTGTATTGGAAGCAACATCTTTATACGTCTTTTGTAGGGTCTAAAAAATACGTAACGTCGCTCTATGATTCAAAGATAAAATCCTGAAATTTGGTATAATAATGACTTTTCTCACGTTTTTCATGTAGTTTGATATTACGTAAATATATTCATTTTTACCAATATTTCCATACTATTTCATATAGTATCACGATATGTGATTTTTACTTCAAATCTCAGATTTTCGCATAATATTGCATTTTAAGCAAGTTTTCTTGCATTTTGTTTCGTACTAAAAATCATCGAATTCAGCAATATTTTGACGTTTATCAACCGCTTTTCCTTTGTGTGATATAAACAAAATATCATCGAATTAGGCAATATTTTGCTGTTTTTCCACGTTTTGTGAATTTTCAGTTTATTGCTATTAATTCATTATATATACGATAAAAATGATGCAAACACATAATTGATTAGAAATTAACCCTAAACACTTCATTTTCAATCAACTATTTGTTTCTCGTTAAAATATTGATTAAGATATTGGAAAGGGGAGAAGTTCTGTTTTTATTGCATACATCGACGTTTCAGCCGGATTAGAGCGGTTTTACGTGTACATCTTCCATCGGTAATATAAACGAAAAATCAGGAATATTTTAGTTAATTCTAATGAAAACACTTTGATTTTTATCGTTTGTATTTGAAACAACATTGTAATATGTCTTTTCTTGGATCTAAATCATACGATACCTCGCTCTATGATTTGAAGTTAAAATCCTCAAATATGGTAATATAGTGACTTTTTTCACGTTTTTCATGTAGTGTGATTTTACGTATATATATTCGTTTTTACCAATATTTCGATACTACTTCATGTTTTCTCGCGATATGTGATTTGGCCTTCAAATCTCAGAATTTCATAAATTTTGCAATTTTAAGCAAGTTTTCTTGCATTTTGTTTTGTACTAAAAATCATCGAATTTAGCAATATTTTGACCTTTATCATCCCCTTTTCCTTTATGAGATTTAAACAAAATATCATCGAATTAGGTAATATTTTGCCGTTTTTCCACGTTTTTGTGAATTTTCAGTTTATTGTTATTAATTCATTATGTATACGATAAAAATTATGCAAACACATAATTGATCAGAAAATAACCTTAAATACTTCATTTTCAATCATCTATTTGTTTCTCGTTAAAATACTGAGTAAGATATTGAAAAGGGGAGAAGTTCTGTTTTTATTGCATATATATACGTTTCAGCCGGATTAGAACGGTTTTACGTGTACATCTCCCATCGGTAATATAAACCAAAAATCAGGAACATTTTAGTTAATTTTAATGAAAACACATTGATTTTTATCATTTGTACTGGAAGCAACATCTTTATACGTCTTTTCTAGGGTCTAAAAAACACGAAACGTCGCTCTATGATTCGAAGATAAAATCCTCAAATTTGGTATAATAATGACTTTTTTCACGTTTTTGATGTAGTTTGATATTACGCAAATATATTCAATTTTACCAATATTTCGATACTATTTCATGTAGTATCACGATATGTGATTTGGCCTTCAAATCTCAGTTTTTCGCATAATATTGCATTTTAAACAAGTTTTCTTGGATTTTGTTTCGTACTAAAAATCATCGAATTCAGCAATATTTTGACGTTTATCAACCGCTTTTCCTTTATGTGATATAAACAAAATATCATCGAATTAGGCAATATTTTGCTGTTTTTCCACGTTTTGTGAATTTTCAGTTTATTGCTATTAATTCATTATATATACGATAAAAATGATGCAAACACATAATTGATTAGAAATTAACCCTAAACACTTCATTTTCAATCAACTATTTGTTTCTCGTTAAAATATTGATTAAGATATTGGAAAGGGGAGAAGTTCTGTTTTTATTGCATATATCGACGTTTCAGCCGAATTAGAGCGGTTTTACGTGTACATCTTCCATCGGTAATATAAACTGAAAATCAGGAACATTTTAGTTAATTCTAATGAAAACACTTTGATTTTTATCATTTGTATTTGAAACAACATTGTAATATGTCTTTTCTTGGATCTAAATCATACGATACCTCGCTCTATGATTTGAAGTTAAAATCCTCAAATATGGTAATATAGTGACTTTTTTCAAGTTTTTCATGTAGTGTGATTTTACGTATATATATTAGTTTTTACCAATATTTCGATACTACTTCATGTTTTCTCACGATATGTGATTTGGCCTTCAAATCTCAGAATTTCATAAATTTTGCAATTTTAAGCAAGTTTTCTTGCATTTTGTTTTGTACTAAAAATCATCGAATTTAGCAATATTTTGACCTTTATCATCCCCTTTTCCTTTATGAGATTTAAACAAAATATCATCGAATTAGGTAATATTTTGCCGTTTTTCCACGTTTTTGTGAATTTTCAGTTTATTGTTATTAATTCATTATATATACGATAAAAGTTATGAAAACACATAATTAATCAGAAAATAACCTTAAATACTTCATTTTCAATCATCTATTTGTTTCTCGTTAAAATACTGAGTAAGATATTGAAAAAGGGAGAAGTTCTGTTTTTATTGCATATATCGACGTTTCAGCCGGATTAGAACGGTTTTACGTGTACATCTCCCATCGGTAATATAAACCAAAAATCAGGAATATTTTAGTTAATTTTAATGAAAACACATTGATTTTTATCAATTGTATTGGAAGCAACATCTTTATACGTCTTTTCTAGGGTCTAAAAAAAATACGAAACGTCGCTCTATGATTCAAAGATAAAATCCTCAAATTTGGTATAATAATGACTTGTCACGTTTTTCATGTAGTTTGATATTACGTAAATATATTCATTTTTACCAATATTTCGATACTAATTTATATAGTATCACGATATGTGATTTTTCCTTCAAATCTCAGATTTTCGCATAATATTGCATTTTAAGCAAGTTTTCCTGCATTTTGTTTCGTACTAAAAATCATCGAATTCAGCAATATTTTGACGTTTATCAACCGCTTTTCCTTTATGTGATATAAACAAAATATCATCGAATTAGGCAATATTTTGCTGTTTTTCCACGTTTTTGTGAATTTTCAGTTTATTGCTATTAATTCATTAAATATACGATAAAAATGATGCAAACACATAATTGATTAGAAATTAACCTTAAACACTTCATTTTCAATCAACTATTTGTATCTCGTTAAAATACTGAGTAAGATATTGGAAAGGGGAGAAGTTCTGTTTTTATTGCATATATCGACGTTTCAGCCGGATTAGAGCGGTTTTACGTGTACATCTTCCATCGGTAATATAAACTGAAAATCAGGAACATTTTAGTTAATTCTAATGAAAACACTTTGATTTTTATAATTTGTATTTGAAACAACATTGTCATATGTCTTTTCTTGGATCTAAATCATACGATACCTCGCTCTATGATTTTGAAGTTAAAATCCTCAAATATGGTAATATAGTGACTTTTTTCACGTTTTTCATGTAGTGTGATTTTACGTATATCTGTTCGTTTTTACCAATATTTCGATACTACTTCATGTTTTCTCACGATATGTGATTTGGCATTCAAATCTCAGAATTTCGCAAATTTTGCAATCTTAAGCAAGTTTTCTTGCATTTTGTTTTGTACTAAAAATCATCGAATTTAGCAATATTTTGACCTTTATCATCCCCTTTTTCTTTATGAGATTTAAACAAAATATCATCGAATTAGGTAATATTTTGCCGTTTTTCCACGTTTTTGTGAATTTTCAGTTTATTGTTAATAATTCATTATATATACGATAAAAATTATGCAAACACATAATTGATCAGAAAATAACCTTAAATACTTCATTTTCAATCATCTATTTGTTTCTCGTTAAAATACTGAGTAAGATATTGAAAAGGGGAGAAGTTCTGTTTTTATTGCATATATCGACGTTTGAGCCGGATTAGAACGGTTTTACGTGTACATCTCCCATCGGAAATAAAAACAAAAAATCAGGAACAATTTAGTTAATTTTAATGAAAACACATTGATTTTTATCAATTGTATTGGAAGCAACATCTTTATACGTCTTTTCTAGGGTCTAAAAAATACGAAACGTCGCTCTATGATTCGAAGATAAAATCCTCAAATTTGGTACAATAATGACTTTTTTCACGTTTTTGATGTAGTTTGATATTACGCAAATATATTCATTTTTACCAATATTTCGATACTATTTCATGTAGTATCACGATATGTGATTTGGCCTTCAAATCTCAGTTTTTCGCATAATATTGCATTTTAAACAAGTTTTCTTGCATTTTGTTTTGTACTAAAAATCATCGAATTTAGCAATATTTTGACCTTTATCATCCCCTTTTCCTTTATGAGATTTAAACAAAATATCATCGAATTAGGTAATATTTTGCCGTTTTTCCACGTTTTTGTGAATTTTCAGTTTATTGTTATTAATTCATTATATATACGATAAAAATTATGCAAACACTTAATTGATCAGAAAATAACCTTAAATAATTCATTTTCAATCATCTATTTGTTTCTCGTTAAAATACTGAGTAAGATATTGAAAAGGGGAGAAGTTCTGTTTTTATTGCATATATCGACGTTTCAGCCGGATTAGAACGGTTTTACGTGTACATCTCCCATCGGTAATATAAACCAAAAATCAGGAACATTTTAGTTAATTTTAATGAAAACACATTGATTTTTATCATTTGTACTGGAAGCAACATCTTTATACGTCTTTTCTAGGATCTAAAAAATACGAAACGTCGCTCTATGATTCGAAGATAAAATCCTCAAATTTGGTATAATAATGACTTTTTTCACGTTTTTCATGTAGTTTGATATTACGCAAATATATTCATTTTTACCAATATTTCGATACTATTTCATGTAGTATCACGATA
Organism: Procambarus clarkii; assembly: GCF_040958095.1. Classification (NCBI taxonomy): domain Eukaryota; kingdom Metazoa; phylum Arthropoda; class Malacostraca; order Decapoda; family Cambaridae; genus Procambarus; species Procambarus clarkii. The sequence continues at coordinate 3,335 of NC_091193.1, read as the reverse complement.
TGTGATTTGGCCTTCAAATATCAGTTTTTCGCATAATATTGCATTTTAAACAAGTTTTCTTGGATTTTGTTTCGTACTAAAAATCATCGAATTCAGCAATATTTTGACGTTTATCAACCGCTTTTCCTTTATGTGATATAAACAAAATATCATCGAATTAGGCAATATTTTGCTTTTTTCCACGTTTTTGTGAATTTTCAGTTTATTGCTATTAATTCATTAAATATACGATAAAAATGATGCAAACACATAATTGATTAGAAATTAACCTTAAACACTTCATTTTCAATCATCTATTTGTATCTCGTTAAAATACTGAGTAAGATATTGGAAAGGGGAGAAGTTCTGTTTTTATTGCATATATCGACGTTTCAGCCGGATTAGAGCGGTTTTACGTGTACATCTTCCATCGGTAATATAAACTGAAAATCAGGAACATTTTAGTTAATTCTAATGAAAACACTTTGATTTTTATCATTTGTATTTGAAACAACATTGTCATATGTCTTTTCTTGGATCTAAATCATACGATACCTCGCTCTATGATTTTGAAGTTAAAATCCTCAAATATGGTAATATAGTGACTTTTTTCACGTTTTTCATGTAGTGTGATTTTACGTATATATATTCGTTTATACCAATATTTCGATACTACTTCATGTTTTCTCACGATATGTGATTTGGCCCTCAAATCTCAGAATTTCGCAAATTTTGCATTTTTAAGCAAGTTTTCCTGCATTTTGTTTTGTACTCAAAATCATCGAATTTAGCAATATTTTGACCTTTATCATCCGCTATTCCTTTATGAGATTTAAACAAAATATCATCGAATTAGGTAATATTTTGCCGTTTTTCCACGTTTTTGTGAATTTTCAGTTTATTGTTATTAATTCATTATATATACGATAAAAGTTATGAAAACACATAATTAATCAGAAAATAACCTTAAATACTTCATTTTCAATCATCTATTTGTTTCTCGTTAAAATACTGAGTAAGATATTGAAAAAGGGAGAAGTTCTGTTTTTATTGCATATATCGACGTTTCAGCCGGATTAGAACGGTTTTACGTGTACATCTCCCATCGGTAATATAAACCAAAAATCAGGAATATTTTAGTTAATTTTAATGAAAACACATTGATTTTTATCAATTGTATTGGAAGCAACATCTTTATACGTCTTTTCTAGGGTCTAAAAAAATACGAAACGTCGCTCTATGATTCAAAGATAAAATCCTCAAATTTGGTATAATAATGACTTGTCACGTTTTTCATGTAGTTTGATATTACGTAAATATATTCATTTTTACCAATATTTCGATACTAATTTATATAGTATCACGATATGTGATTTTTCCTTCAAATCTCAGATTTTCGCATAATATTGCATTTTAAGCAAGTTTTCCTGCATTTTGTTTCGTACTAAAAATCATCGAATTCAGCAATATTTTGACGTTTATCAACCGCTTTTCCTTTATGTGATATAAACAAAATATCATCGAATTAGGCAATATTTTGCTGTTTTTCCACGTTTTTGTGAATTTTCAGTTTATTGCTATTAATTCATTAAATATACGAAAAAAATGATGCAAACACATAATTGATTAGAAATTAACCTTAAACACTTCATTTTCAATCAACTATTTGTATCTCGTTAAAATACTGAGTAAGATATTGGAAAGGGGAGAAGTTCTGTTTTTATTGCATATATCGACGTTTCAGCCGGATTAGAGCGGTTTTACGTGTACATCTTCCATCGGTAATATAAACTGAAAATCAGGAACATTTTAGTTAATTCTAATGAAAACACTTTGATATTTATCATTTGTATTTGAAACAACATTGTCATATGTCTTTTCTTGGATCTAAATCATACGATACCTCGCTCTATGATTTTGAAGTTAAAATCCTCAAATATGGTAATATAGTGACTTTTTTCACGTTTTTCATGTAGTGTGATTTTACGTATATATATTCGTTTATACCAATATTTCGATACTACTTCATGTTTTCTCACGATATGTGATTTGGCCCTCAAATCTCAGAATTTCGCAAATTTTGGATTTTTAAGCAAGTTTTCCTGCATTTTGTTTTGTACTCAAAATCATCGAATTTAGCAATATTTTGACCTTTATCATCCGCTATTCCTTTATGAGATTTAAACAAAATATCATCGAATTAGGTAATATTTTGCCGTTTTTCCACGTTTTTGTGAATTTTCAGTTTATTGTTATTAATTCATTATATATACGATAAAAGTTATGAAAACACATAATTAATCAGAAAATAACCTTAAATACTTCATTTTCAATCATCTATTTGTTTCTCGTTAAAATACTGAGTAAGATATTGAAAAAGGGAGAAGTTCTGTTTTTATTGCATATATCGACGTTTCAGCCGGATTAGAACGGTTTTACGTGTACATCTCCCATCGGTAATATAAACCAAAAATCAGGAATATTTTAGTTAATTTTAATGAAAACACATTGATTTTTATCAATTGTATTGGAAGCAACATCTTTATACGTCTTTTCTAGGGTCTAAAAAAATACGAAACGTCGCTCTATGATTCAAAGATAAAATCCTCAAATTTGGTATAATAATGACTTGTCACGTTTTTCATGTAGTTTGATATTACGTAAATATATTCATTTTTACCAATATTTCGATACTAATTTATATAGTATCACGATATGTGATTTTTCCTTCAAATCTCAGATTTTCGCATAATATTGCATTTTAAGCAAGTTTTCCTGCATTTTGTTTCGTACTAAAAATCATCGAATTCAGCAATATTTTGACGTTTATCAACCGCTTTTCCTTTATGTGATATAAACAAAATATCATCGAATTAGGCAATATTTTGCTGTTTTTCCACGTTTTTGTGAATTTTCAGTTTATTGCTATTAATTCATTAAATATACGATAAAAATGATGCAAACACATAATTGATTAGAAATTAACCTTAAACACTTCATTTTCAATCAACTATTTGTATCTCGTTAAAATACTGAGTAAGATATTGGAAAGGGGAGAAGTTCTGTTTTTATTGCATATATCGACGTTTCAGCCGGATTAGAGCGGTTTTACGTGTACATCTTCCATCGGTAATATAAACTGAAAATCAGGAACATTTTAGTTAATTCTAATGAAAACACTTTGATTTTTATCATTTGTATTTGAAACAATATTGTCATATGTCTTTTCTTGGATCTAAATCATACGATACCGCGCTCTATGATTTTGAAGTTAAAATCCTCAAATATGGTAATATAGTGACTTTTTTCACGTTTTTCATGTAGTGTGATTTTACGTATATCTGTTCGTTTTTACC